>NC_052308.1:6577689-6677923 GCF_016432855.1 Salvelinus namaycush
TCTGTCTGTCTGTCCTGTTCTGTCTGTCTGTCCTGTTCTGTCTGTCCTGTTCTGTTCTGTCTGTCCTGTTCTGTTCTGTCTGTCCTGTTCTGTCTGTCCTGTTCTGTCTGTTCTGTTCTGTCCTCTCCTGTTCTGTCTGTCCTGTTCTGTCTGTCCTGTTCTGTTCTGTCCTGTCCTGTTCTGTCTGTCCTGTCCTGTTCTGTTCTGTCTGTCCTGTTATGTTCTGTCTGTCCTGTTCTGTTCTGTCTGTCCTGTTCTGTTCTGTCTGTCCTGTTCTGTCTGTCCTGTTCTGTCTGTTCTGTCCTGTTCTGTCTGTCCTGTTCTGTCTGTCCTGTTCTGTTCTGTCTGTCCTGTTCTGTCTGTCCTGTTCTGTCCTGTTCTGTCTGTCCTGTTCTGTCTGTCCTGTTCTGTCTGTTCTGTCCTGTTCTGTCTGTCCTGTTCTGTCTGTCCTGTCCTGTTCTGTCTGTCCTGTTCTGTCTGTTCTGTCCTGTTCTGTCTGTCCTGTTCTGTCTGTCCTGTTCTGTTCTGTTCTGTCCTGTTCTGTTCTGTTCTGTTCTGTTCTGTCCTGTCCTGTTCTGTTCTGTTCTGTCCTGTCCTGTTCTGTTCTGTTCTGTTCTGTTCTGTCCTGTCCTGTTCTGTCCTGTTCTGTTCTGTTCTGTTCTGTTCTGTCCTGTTCTGTTCTGTTCTGTCCTGTTCTGTTCTGTTCTGTTCTGTCCTGTCCTGTTCTGTCCTGTTCTGTTCTGTCTGTTCTGTTCTGTCCTGTTCTGTTCTGTTCTGTCTGTCCTGTTCTGTTCTGTTCTGTTCTGTTCTGTCCTGTTCTGTCTGTCCTGTTCTGTCTGTCCTGTTCTGTCCTGTTCTGTCCTCTCCTGTTCTGTCTGTTCTGTTCTGTCTGTCCTGTTCTGTTCTGTCTGTCCTGTTCTGTTCTGTTCTGTCTGTCTGTCCTGTTCTGTCTGTCCTGTCCTGTTCTGTTCTGTCTGTCCTGTTCTGTTCTGTCTGTTCTGTTGTGTCTGTCTGTCCTGTTCTGTCTGTCCTGTCCTGTTCTGTCTGTCCTGTTCTGTTCTGTTCTGTCTGTCCTGTTCTGTTCTGTCTGTCCTGTTCTGTCTGTCTGTCCTGTTCTGTTCTGTTCTGTTCTGTCTGTCTGTCCTGTTCTGTCTGTCCTGTCCTGTTCTGTTCTGTCTGTCCTGTTCTGTTCTGTTCTGTCTGTCTGTCCTGTTCTGTCTGTCCTGTTCTGTCTGTCCTGTTCTGTTCTGTCTGTCCTGTTCTGTTCTGTTCTGTCTGTTCTGTTCTGTTCTGTCTGTCTGTCCTGTTCTGTCTGTCCTGTCCTGTTCTGTCTGTCCTGTTCTGTTCTGTCTGTCCTGTCCTGTTCTGTCTGTCCTGTCCTGTCCTGTTCTGTTCTGTCTGTTCTGTTCTGTCCCGTTCTGTCTGTCTGTCCTGTTCTGTCTGTCCTGTCCTGTTCTGTCTGTTCTGTCCTGTTCTGTCTGTCCTGTTCTGTCTGTCCTGTTCTGTCTGTCCTGTTCTGTTCTGTCTGTCCTGTTCTGTTCTGTTCTGTCTGTCTGTCCTGTTCTGTCTGTCCTGTCCTGTTCTGTCTGTTCTGTCCTGTTCTGTCTGTCCTGTCCTGTCCTGTTCTGTCTGTTCCCGCCTGTTCTGTCTGTCCTGTTCTGTTCTGTTCTGTCTGTCCTGTTCTGTTCTGTCTGTCCTGTCCTGTTCTGTCTGTCCTGTTCTGTTCTGTTCTGTCCTGTTCTGTTCTGTTCTGTCTGTCCTGTCCTGTTCTGTCTGTCCTCTCCTGTTCTGTCTGTCCTGTTCTGTCCTGTTCTGTCCTGTTCTGGCCTGTCCTGTCCTGTTCTGTCTGTTCTGTTCTGTTCTGTCTGTCCTCTCCTGTTCTGTCTGTCCTGTTCTGTCCTGTTCTGTCCTGTTCTGGCCTGTCCTCTCCTGTTCTGTTCTGTTCTGTCCTGTCCTGTCCTGTTCTGTCTGTCCTGTTCTGTCTGTCCTGTTCTGTTCTGTCTGTCCTGTTCTGTCTGTCCTGTTCTGTCTGTCCTCTCCTGTCCTGTCCTGTTCTGTCTGTCCTGTTCTGTCTGTCCTCTCCTGTCCTGTCCTGTTCTGTCTGTCCTGTTCTGTCTTTCCTCTCCTGTCCTGTCCTGTTCTGTCTGTCCTGTTCTGTCTGTCCTCTCCTGTCCTGTCCTGTTCTGTCTGTCCTGTTCTGTCTGTCCTCTCCTGTCCTGTCCTGTCCTGTTCTGTCCTGTCCTGTTCTGTCTGTCCTCTCCTGTCCTGTCCTGTTCTGTCTGTCCTGTTCTGTCTGTCCTCTCCTGTCCTGTCCTGTTCTGTCTGTCCTGTTCTGTCTGTCCTCTCCTGTCCTGTCCTGTTCTGTCTGTCTGTCCTGTTCTGTCTGTCCTGTTCTGTCTGTCCTGTTCTGTTCTGTCTGTCCTGTCCTGTCCTGTTCTGTCTGTTCTGTTCTGTCTGTCCTGTTCTGTCTGTCCTGTTCTGTTCTGTCTGTCCTGTTCTGTTCTGTTCTGTCTGTCTGTCCTGTTCTGTCTGTCCTGTCCTGTTCTGTCTGTTCTGTCCTGTCCTGTTCTGTCTGTTCTGTCCTGTCCTGTCCTGTCCTGTTCTGTTCTGTTCTGTCTGTCTGTCCTGTTCTGTCTGTCTGTCCTGTTCTGTCTGTCCTGTTCTGTTCTGTCTGTTCTGTTCTGTCCTGTCCTGTTCTGTCTGTTCTGTCCTGTTCTGTCTGTCCTGTTCTGTTCTGTTCTGTCTGTCCTGTTCTGTTCTGTCTGTCCTGTCCTGTTCTGTCTGTCCTGTTCTGTTCTGTTCTGTCCTGTTCTGTTCTGTCTGTCCTGTCCTGTTCTGTCTGTCCTCTCCTGTTCTGTCTGTCCTGTTCTGTCCTGTTCTGTCCTGTTCTGGCCTGTCCTGTCCTGTTCTGTCTGTTCTGTTCTGTTCTGTCTGTCCTCTCCTGTTCTGTTCTGTTCTGTCCTGTTCTGTCTGTCCTCTCCTGTCCTGTCCTGTTCTGTTCTGTTCTATCTGTCTGTCCTGTTCTGTCTGTCTGTCCTGTTCTGTCTGTCCTGTCCTGTTCTGTCTGTCCTCTCCTGTCCTGTCCTGTTCTGTCTGTCCTGTTCTGTTCTGTCTGTCCTGTTCTGTCTGTCCTGTTCTGTCTGTCCTCTCCTGTCCTGTTCTGTCTGTCCTGTCCTGTTCTGTCTGTCCTCTCCTGTTCTGTCTGTCCTGTTCTGTCCTGTTCTGTCCTGTTCTGGCCTGTCCTGTCCTGTTCTGTCTGTCCTGTTCTGTCTGTCCTCTCCTGTCCTGTCCTGTTCTGTCTGTCCTGTTCTGTCTGTCCTCTCCTGTCCTGTCCTGTTCTGTCTGTCCTGTTCTGTCTGTCCTCTCCTGTCCTGTCCTGTTCTGTCTGTCCTGTTCTGTCTGTCCTCTCCTGTCCTGTCCTGTTCTGTCCTGTCCTGTTCTGTCCTGTCCTGTTCTGTTCTGTCTGTTCTGTTCTGTTCTGTCTGTCCTGTTCTGTCTGTTCTGTTCTGTTCTGTCTGTCCTGTTCTGTCTGTCCTGTTCTGTCTGTCCTCTTCTGTTCTGTCTGTCCTGTTCTGTCTGTCCTGTTCTGTTCTGTTCTGTCTGTCCTGTTCTGTCTGTCCTGTCCTGTTCTGTCTGTCCTGTTCTGTCTGTCCTGTTCTGTTCTGTCTGTCCTGTTCTGTCTGTCCTGTTCTGTTCTGTTCTGTTCTGTCTGTCCTGTTCTGTTCTGTTCTGTTCTGTTCTGTCTGTCCTGTTCTGTTCTGTCTGTCCTGTTCTGTCTGTCCTGTTCTGTTCTGTCTGTCCTGTTCTGTCTGTCCTGTTCTGTCTGTTCTGTTCTGTTCTGTCTGTCCTGTTCTGTTCTGTCTGTCCTGTTCTGTCTGTCTGTCCTGTTCTGTTCTGTCTGTCCTGTTCTGTTCTGTCTGTTCTGTTCTGTTCTGTCTGTCCTGTTCTGTTCTGTCTGTCCTGTTCTGTCTGTCTGTCCTGTTCTGTTCTGTCTGTCCTGTTCTGTTTTTTCTGTTCTGTTCTGTTCTGTCTGTCCTGTTCTGTTCTGTCCTGTTCTGTTCTGTTCTGTTCTGTCTGTCCTGTTCTGTTCTGTCCTGTTCTGTTCTGTCCTGTCCTGTTCTGTTCTGTTCTGTTCTGTCTGTCCTGTTCTGTTCTGTCCTGTTCTGTTCTGTTCTGTCCTGTCCTGTTCTGTTCTGTTCTGTCCTGTCCTGTTCTGTTCTGTCTCTCCTGTTCTGTTCTGTCCTGTTCTGTTCTGTTCTGTTCTGTTCTGTCTGTCCTGTTCTGTTCTGTTCTGTTCTGTTCTGTCCTGTTCTGTTCTGTTCTGTCTGTCCTGTTCTGTTCTGTTCTGTCCTGTCCTGTTCTGTTCTGTTCTGTTCTGTCCTGTTCTGTTCTGTCCTCTTCTGTTCTGTCTGTCCTGTTCTGTTCTGTCTGTCCTTTTCTGTCTGTCCTGTCCTGTTCTGTCTGTCCTGTTCTGTTCTGTCTGTCCTGTTCTGTCCTGTCCTGTCCTGTCCTGTCCTGTTCTGTTCTGTTCTGTCCTGTCCTGTTCTGTTCTGTCTGTCCTGTTCTGTTCTGTCCTGTCCTGTTCTGTTCTGTTCTGTTCTGTCCTGTCCTGTTCTGTTCTGTCTGTTCTGTTCTGTCTGTCCTGTTCTGTCTGTCCTGTTCTGTTCTGTCTGTCCTGTTCTGTCTGTCCTGTTCTGTTCTGTCTGTCCTGTTCTGTTCTGTCTGTCCTGTTCTGTTCTGTCCTGTCCTGTTCTGTTCTGTCTGTTCTGTTCTGTCTGTCCTGTTCTGTCTGTCCTGTTCTGTTCTGTCCTGTCCTGTTCTGTTCTGTCTGTCCTGTTCTGTCTGTCCTGTTCTGTTCTGTCCTGTCCTGTCCTGTTCTGTTCTGTCTGTCCTGTTCTGTTCTGTTCTGTTCTGTTCTGTTCTGTTCTGTCTGTCCTCTCCTGTTCTGTTCTGTCCTGTTCTGTTCTGTCTGTCCTGTTCTGTCTGTCCTGTTCTGTCCTGTTCTGTCTGTCCTCTCCTGTTCTGTCTGTCCTGTTCTGTTCTGTTCTGTCTGTCCTCTCCTGTTCTATCTGTCCTGTTCTGTTCTGTCCTGTTCTGTTCTGTTCTGTCTGTCCTGTTCTGTCTGTCCTGTCATGTTCTGTCTGTTCTGTCCTGTTCTGTCTGTCTGTCCTGTCATGTTCTGTTCTGTTCTGTCCTGTTCTGTTCTGTCTGTCCTCTCCTGTTCTGTCTGTCCTCTCCTGTTCTGTCTGTCCTCTCCTGTTCTGTCTGTCTGTCCTGTCATGTTCTGTCTATTCTGCCGTGTTCTGTCTATTCTCTCCTGTTCTGTCTGTCTGTCTGTCCTCTCCTGTTCTGTCTGTCCTCTCCTATTCTATCTGTCTGTCCTCTCCTGTTGTCTGTCCGTCTTCTGTTCTGTTTGTCCTCTCCTTAGCCAGCTAAGTACAGAACTGAGTTTGCTCAACCCTCTCCTCCCCATCCATCCACCCCGTTACCACCTCCCCTCTCTCTTTTAGATTTCAGATGTAATATCAAATGAGGTCTGGTCTGTAATGTAAAGTTAGAAACACATGTAGGGTGCCCCCCCAAGACCTAATCTGACTGGCCTGCTCCCTGCCTGTAGGCCTGCTCCCTGCCTGACTGGCCTGCTCCCTGCCTGACTAGCCTGTTCCCTGCCTGACTGGCCTGCTCCCTGCCTGCTCCCTGTCTGACTGGCCAGCTCACTGCCTGACTAGCCTGCTCCCTGCCTTACTAGCCTGCTCCCTGCCTGACTGACCTGTTCCCTGCCTGACTGGCCTGCTCCCTGCATGACTGGCTAGCTCCCTGCCTGACTGGCCAGCTCCCTGCCTGACTGGCCAGCTCCCTGCCTGACTGGCCTACTCCCTGCCTGACTGGCCAGCTCCCTGCCTGACTGGCCTGCTCCCTGCCTGACTGGCCTGCTCCCTGCCTGCTCCCTGCCTGACTGGCCTGACTGGCCTGCTCCCTGCCTGACTGGCCTGCTCCCTGCCTGACTGGCCTGTTCCCTGCCTGACTAGCCTGCTCCCTGCCTGACTAGCCTGCTCCCTGCCTGACTGGCCTGCTCCCTGCCTGACTAGCCTGCTCCCTGCCTGTTCCCTGCCTGACTGGCCTCCTCTCTGCCTGACTGGCCTGCTCCCTGCCTGCTCCTTGCCTGGCTGACCTGCTCCCTGCCTGACTGGCCTGCTCCCTGCCTGACTAGCCTGCTCCCTGCCTTACTAGCATGCTCCCTGCCTGACTGACCTGTTCCCTGCCTGACTGGCCTGCTCCCTGCCTGTAGGCCTGCTCCCTGCCTGACTGGCCTGCTCCCTGCCTGACTAGCCTGTTCCCTGCCTGACTGGCCTGTTCCCTGCCTGACTAGCCTGCTCCCTGCCTGACTGGCCTGCTCCCTGCCTGCTCCCTGTCTGACTGGCCAGCTCCCTGCCTGACTAGCCTGCTCCCTGCCTTACTAGCCTGCTCCCTGCCTGACTGACCTGTTCCCTGCCTGACTGGCCTGCTCCCTGCCTGACTGGCTAGCTCCCTGCCTGACTGGCCAGCTCCCTGCCTGACTGGCCAGCTCCCTGCCTGACTGGCCTACTCCCTGCCTGACTGGCCAGCTCCCTGCCTGACTGGCCTGCTCCCTGCCTGACTGGCCTGCTCCCTGCCTGCTCCCTGCCTGACTGGCCTGACTGGCCTGCTCCCTGCCTGACTGGCCTGCTCCCTGCCTGACTGGCCTGCTCCCGGCCTGATTGGCCTGCTCCCTGCCTGACTAGCCTGCTCCCTGCCTGACTGGCCTGCTCCCTGCCTGACTAGCCTGCTCCCTGCCTGACTGGCCTGCTCCCTGCCTGACTGGCCTGCTCCCTGCCTGTTCCCTGCCTGACTAGCCTGTTCCCTGCCTGACTGGCCTGCTCCCTGCCAGACTGGCCAGCTCCCTGCATTGACTAGCCTGCTCCCTGCCTTACTAGCCTGCTCCCTGCCTGACTGGCCTGCTCCCTGCCTGACTGGCCAGCTCCCTGCCTGACTGGCCAGCTCCCTGCCTGACTGGCCTGCTCCCTGCCTGACTGGCCAGCTCCCTGCCTGACTGGCCTGCTCCCTGCCTAACTGGCCTGCTCCCTGCCTGCTCCCTGCCTGACTGGCCTGCTCCCTGCCAGACTGGCCTGCTCCTTGCCTGACTGGCCTTTTCCCTGCCTGACTGGCCTGCTCCCTGCCTGACTAGCCTGCTCCCTGCCTGACTGGCCTGCTCCCTGCCTGCTCCCTGCCTGACTGGCCTGCTCCCTGCCTGCCTAAATAAACACATTGCCTCCCAGACACAGGGTCACCTTCTCTGCCTTCACCCTGTCTCACTTATTCCCTCCATCCCTCGTTCCTCCATCTCCGCCTCTCATTCCCCCCAAAACTGCCCCCCTCTGGAGCTAACAGAGCCTGTGTGTTACCATCTTCCATGAGCGCACTGTGTGTAAAATCACATTTTATTGGTTACATACACATGGTCAGCAGATGTTATTGTGAGTGTAGTGAAATGCTTGTGGTTCTAGTTCCGACAGTGCAGTAATATCTAACAAGTAATCAAAAAAATTCCCAACATCTACCTAATACACACAAATCTAAAGGGATGAATAAGAATATGTACATATAAATATATGGATGAGCGATGGCCGTCCGTTATAGGCAAGATGCTGTAGATGGTATAGAACACAGTATATACATATGAGATGAGTAATGTAGGATATGTAAAGATTATTAAAGTGGTGTTATTTAAGGTGACTAGTGATCCATTTATTAAAGTGACCAACGATTTCAAGTCTGTATGTAGGCACAAGCCTCTCTGTGTTAGTGATGGCTGTTAAACAGTCTGATGGCCTTGAGATAGAAGCTGTTTTTAAGTCTCTCGGTCCCAGTTTTGATGCACCTGTACTGACTTCACCTTCTGGATGATAGTGGGGTGAAAAGGCAGTGGCTTGATAATCTTTTATGGCTTGATAATCTTTTTAGCCTTCCTGTGACATCGGGTGCTGTATGTGTCCTGGAGGGCAGGTAGTTTTCCCCCGGTGATGCGTTGTGCAGACTCTGGAGAGCCTTGCGGTTGAGGGCGGTGCAGTTGCCGTACCAGGCAGTGATACAGCACGACAGGATGCTCTCAATTGTGCATCTGTAAAAGTTTGTGAGGGTTTTAGGTGACAAGCCAAATTTCTTCAGCCTCCTGAGGTTGAAGGGGCGCTGTTGCGCCTTCTTCACCACGCTGTCTGTGTGGGTGGACCATTTCAGTTTGTCTGTGATGTGTATGCCCAGGAACTTAAAACTTTCCACCTTCTTCACTACTGTCCCATCGATGTGGATGGGGGGGTGCTCCCTCTGCTGTTTCCTGAAGTCCACGATCATCTCCTTTGTTTTGTTGATGTTGAGTGGGAGATTATTTTCCTGACTCCACATTCCAAGGGCCCTCACCTCCTCCCTGTAGGCCGTCTCGTCGTTGTTGGTAATCAAGCCTACCACTGTATTGTCATCTGCAAACTTGATGATTTAGTTGAAGGCGTGCATGGCCACACAGTCATGGGTGATACAGGGAATACAGGAGAGGGCTGAGCACACACCCTTGTGGGGCCCCAGTGTTGAGGATCAGCGGGGTGGAGATGTTGTTTCCTACCCTCACCACCTGGGGGCGGCCTGTCAGAAAGTCCAGGACCCAGTTGCACAGGGCGGGGTCGAGACCCAGGGTCTCGAGCTTAATGACTAGTTTGGAGGGTACTATGGGGTTAAATGCTGAGCTGTAGTCAATGAACAGCATTCTTACATAGGTATTCCTCTTGTCCAGATGGATAGGGCAGTGTGCAGTGTGATAGCGATTGCATTGTCTGTGGATCTATTAGGGCGGTAAGCAAATTGGAGTGGGTCTAGGGTATCAGGTAGGGTGAAGGTAATATGATCCTTAACTAGTCTCTCAAAGCACTTCATGATGACAGAAGTGAGTTCTACGGGGCGGTAGTCATTTAGTTCAGTTACCTTAGCTTTCTTGGGAACAGGAACAATGTTGGCCATGTTGAAGCATGTGGGGACAGCAGACTGGGATAGGGAGAGATTGAATATACACGAAAACACACCAGCCAGCTGATCTGCGCATGCTCTGAGGACGCGGCTAGGGATGCCGCCTGGGCCGGCAGCTTTGTGAGGGTTAACACGTTTAAATGTTTTACTCACATTGGCCACGGAGAAGGAGAGCCCACAGGCTTTGGTAGCGGGCCGTGCCAGTGGCACTGTATTGTCCTCAAAGCGAGCAAATAAGTTGTTTAATTGTCTGGGCGCAAGACGTCGATGTCCCCGACGGGGCTGGTTTTATTTTTGTAATCCGTGATTGACTGTAGACCCTGCCACATACGTCTCGTGTTTGAGCCGTTGAATTGACTCTATTTTATCTCTATACTGACGCTTTCCTTGTTTGACTGCCTTGCGGAGGGAATTGTCACGGATCCTTCCGGAACTTTATCCTTCATTCCGTCCCAACTTCGGCAGCTGCAACTGGGCCGTCAGACGTCGTCACAACGGGTCCGGCCAACGACGCCACTTCAGCAGCCACAACTGGCCCATCCGACGCCGCCACAACCGGTCCGTCCGACACTACTGCTACAATTCCGTCAGACGCCGCCGCAAATTTGACAGCGGCAGCTGGCCCGTCCGACGACGACGCAACTTTGGCAGCTGCATCGCCTGCACTGCGTTGCTGTGATCGTCCTCAAGGCAGCTGTCGTTGCGCAGCTGGTTTTGCACGTCGGGGGGGGGGGGGTACTGTCACGGATCCCTCCGCAACTTTCATTACTGTCCCCTGTTCCCACTGATTAATATTTTAGAATTGTGCCTTTTGGTTTCCATTGGGCTGTCGATTATTGTTCCCATGTCCGTTGGTCGTGTGAGTACCTATGCGTTGGTGCAGCTGTTATGCTACGTGCTTTATATATTGTGTATTACGGGTATCGTCCCGTGTTTCTCAACGTGGTTTTCCCTCGCTCTTTTGTTTGGGTACAGCCCAGTGTTTTTCTTATACGTGTTTGTTTTGGGTGTATTAAAAAACATCTATTGTGTATTCCTGCATCTGTCTCCAAATCCTTTACACCAGCGTGACAGGAATAGTTGTACTGTATTCGGTCATGTTTCCAGTCGCCTTGACATGATTAAAAGCGGTGGTTCACGATTTCAGTTTTGCGCGAACGCTGCCATCAAAACACGGTTTCTGGTTAGGAAAGGTTTTAATAGTCACAGTGGGTACGACATCTCTGATGCACTCGCTAATAAACTCGCTCACCGAGTCAGCGTATACATCAATGTTGTTGTCTGAGGCTATCCGGAACATATCCCAGTCCACATGATCTAAGAAGTCTTAAAGAGTGGAATCCGATTGGTCAGAACAGCGTTGGATAGACCTGAGTACTGGCGTTTCCTGTTTTAGTTTCTGTCTATAGATTGGGAGCAACAAAATTGAGTAGTGGTCAGATTTGCCGACGGCAGGGCGGTGGAGGGCTTTATATGCATCGCGGAAGTTAGAGTAGCAATGATCCAGAATACTACCAGCTTGTGTTGCGCATTCAATATGCTGATAGAATTTAGGAAGTCTTGTTCTCAGGTTAGCTTTGTTACAATCCCCAGCTACAATAAATGCAGCCTCAGGATGTATGGTTTCCAGTTCACATAGAGTCCAGTGAAGTTCTTTCACGGCCGACAAGGTATCTGCTTGGGGGGATATACACGGCTGTGACTATAATCTAAGAGAATTCTCTTGGAAGATAATGAGGTCGGCATTTGATTGTAAGGAATTCTAGGTCAGGTGAACAAAAGAACTCGAGTTCCTGTATGTTGTTGTGATTACACCATGAGTCGTTAATCATAAGGCATACACCCCCGCCCTTCTTCTTACCAGAGAGATGTTTGTTTCTGTCGGCGTGATGCGTGAAGAAACCGGGTGGGTGTACCGACTCTGACAAGATATCCCGAGTGAGCAGAAACAGAGAATGTTACAATCTCTGATGTCTCTCTGGAAGGCAACTCGTGCCCTAATTTCGTCCACCTTGTTATCTAGAGATTGGACATTGGTGAGTAATATGCTCGGGAGTGGTGGATGGTGTGCTCTCCTTCTGAGTCTGACCAGGAGGCCGCTCCGTCAGCCTCTCCTGCGGTGACCGCATTGTTTTGGGTCGGCCTCTGGGATTAGATCCCATGTCCAGGGTGGAGGTCCGTACAAAGGATCTGCTTCAGGAAAGGCGTATTCCTGGTCGTAATGATGGTAAGTTGACATCGCTTTTATATCCAATAGTTCCTACCGGCTGTATGTAATAACACTTGAGATTTTCTGGGCTAACAACGTAAGAAATAATACATAAAAAAACAAATAACTGCATAGTTTTCTAAGGACCTGAAGCGAGGCGACCATCTCTGTCGGCGCCATCTTGCTGTGTGTTTTTGTGCGTGTGTGTTTGTATTTGTTTGTATGTGTGTGCGTGTGTGTCTTTGTGTGTGTGATTTCGGACCTCAAATATTACTCTGCACTGAAGGCTGAAATATTGATGTCGTCACCACTCTCTCCCCTCTCCCCCTCTCGCCCCTTTCCTCATCACCGCCTCACCCCCTCCCTCCCTCCTATATGAATTAACGATCTGGTCATGAAGCCTTATCATTAAATGTAATCACAATTCCTAAAGGCCACAATGGAGGAATGAATGGGGAGAAGGAGAAGATAAGTTGATCTCTCTGCTATCTCAGAGTCAAGTCATTAATCCCAGTACAGCATAGCATTTCTATACAGCCCCAGTCTATAAAGCCCAAGATCTCTTAACCATGACACCAAATGACAGCTCCCTTGGCTCTCCATCATACATCCACACACACACACATGGCACACGCTGGATTAAATATATATTTTCCCCATAGCTGTACAGTTACCACACTGCTTGCTCCTCCCCACCGATCCCCTGCGTACTGATTGGGTTTGTGACTCGAGTTATCTTTTTACTGACCACAAGTTATAGAGGGAAACTTCAATAACCCACCGGGCTTAATGCAATTAGTAGCCAGCCACGCAATCAATTACAAAGGTATCGCTACTGACCGACCGACCGACCGACCGACCGACCGACCGACCGACCGACCGACCGACCGACCGACCGACCGACCAACCAACTGCTGCAGCATCACTGATGTCTGTAGATGAATAATTCTATGTGAAGTACACTACCCAGTCTCATCTCAATCCATAGATAAAACAGTATATGGACACCCCCTTCAAATTAGTGTAATCGGCTATTTCAGCCACATCTGTTTCTTGACAGGTGTATAAAATCGAGCTCACAGCTATGCAATCTCCATAGACAAACATTGTCAGTAGAATGGCCTTACGGAAGAGCTCAGTGACTTACAGTTTGTAAAATCTATGCCCTGCTAGAGCTGCCCCGGTCAAATGGTTTGTTGAGACCGGTGTGGAAGATCTTGACTGGCCTGCACAGAGCCCTGACCTCAACCCCATCGAACACCTTTGGGATGAATTGGAACGCTGACTGCGAGCCAGGCCTAATTGCCCAACATCAATGACCAACCTTACTAATTCTCTTGTGGCATAGTGGAAGCAAGTCCCTGCAGCAATGTCCCAACATCTAGTGGAAAGCCTTCCCAGAAGAATGGAGGCTGTTATAGCAGCGAAGGGGGGACCAACTCCATATTAATGCCCATTATTTTGGAATGAGACGTTCGGTCATGTAGTGAATATTGTCCAGGTTAATAACAACCAACACAGAAGAGGGTTTTAAACACAGCAAGCCATTGTGGAGAGTGTGTGAGAGACTTCTCTGTTGGAGCTGCAATACCATAAATATAGTTCTGTTATCAAAGTAGAGGATATGATCTCTCTGAGGATGAATGCCAGAGGCCACTATCAACCCCCTGTATCTGATGTAGCCTGTTGCTTATGAAGTGTTTACAGTGACAGATATCTGGCTATACCCCCAGAAAAAGTGCTTTCTTGCCTTGTAAGCAGAACAGAACCAGCCACTACTACTGCTAAGGTAGGGTTATGTCAGCACAGCACTAACACAAATGACTGATTATTGGCTGAGAGAAATTGATGATAAAAAGATTGTGGGGGCTGTTTTGTTAGACTTCAGTGTGGCTTTTGACATTATCGATCATAGTCTGCTTCTGGAAAAACGGATGCTATATTGTGGATAAAGGGTTACCTGTCTAACAGAACAAATCAAATCAACATTTATTTGTCACGTGCGCCGAATACAACAGGTGTAGACCTTACAGAGAAATGCTTACTGACAGACCCTAACCAACAGTGCAATTTTGAAGTAAAAAATTGGTATGAGGTGAACAATAAGTAAAGAAATAAAAACAACAGTAAATAGACAGTGAAAAATAAAAGTAGCAAGACTGGAAGATTAGTGGAATCTGTGTTGGTAGCTGGACAGGTAGGATGACTGACAGAGCAGGTCAGGTGACACAGGAATGGATGAGACTGAGGCAGGAATTCCTTTAACCATAAAGTGGTATATTTACTGGGTAGTGTGGATTCATGGACGCACAGAACTTCTGGATTAGACGGAGTGAAGGAAGAGAAAGCAGCGAGATCGGGCGATGGCGATTTCCTTCTTTTATGGAGTTGAGATCTGTCGGACATTTCCACCTGACCTAATTAAAGCGCCCCTGGCCCAGCTGAGCAAGTGGCCATGAATTAAAGGATTCTTCCACCAACTCCATGGGCCTTTTCTACAGGCTATATACAGTAGCGAGGCTATAACAGTGGCAAGGCTATAAACAGTCACCGGTTAGTCAGGCTAATTGAAGTAGTATGTACATGAATGTATAGTTAACTTCTTATGGCTGCAGGGGCAGTATTGAGTAGCTTGGATGAAAGGTGCACAGAGGTGCCCAGAGTAAACGGTCTGCTCCTCAGTCATAGTTGCTAATATTGCATATTATTATTAGTATTGGATAGAAAACACTGAAGTTTCGAAAACTGTTTGAATTATGTCTGTGAGTATAACAGAACTCATATGGCAGGCAAAAACCTGAGAAAAAAATCCAAACAGGAAGTGGAAATTCTGAGGCTGGTTGATTTTCAACCAAGATCCTATTGAAATCACAGCGAGAAAATATCAGGAGAAATTACAGAGAGCCACGTCAAATAACAGAAATACTCATCATACACTTTGATGAAAGATACATGTTTTACATATAATTAAAGATACACTTGTTCTTAATGCAAACGCTGTGTCAGATTTGAAAAAAACTTTACGTAAAAAGCACACCATGCAATAATCTGAGACGGCGTTCAAAAATAACAACATTTCTCCGCCATGTTGGAGTCAACAGAAATAAGAAATTACATCATAAATATTCCCTTACCTTTGATCATCTTCATCAGAATGCAGTCCCAGGAATCCTAGTTCCACAATAAATCGTTGTTCTGTTCGATAATGTCCATTACTTATGTCTAAGTAGCTACTTTTGCTAGCATATTTAGTGCACATGTCCAAACGCTCGCGCAGATGCAGGCGAACTCGGACGAAAACTTCAAAAACTTATATAACAGGTCGAATAAAATGGTCAAACTAAGTAGAGAATCAATCTTCAGGATGTTGTTATCATATATATATCCAATAACGTTCCAACCGGAGCATTCCTTCATGTCTGTAGAAGTTATGGAACGCAAGGCGATATCATGAGGAAAGCGCATGACTAGGAACTGGCATTCTGCCAGACCAATGACTGAAACACCTCCCATCCGGCCCCACATTACACTAGAGGCTTCATTCCATGTTCTACAGGCTGTTGACATCTAGTGGAAGGCGTAGGAAGTCCAAACAGATCCATATCTTACAGGGAATTGAATAGGCGATGAGTTGAACGTTGACCAGTCTCAGAATTCTCACTTCCTGTTTGGATTTTTTCTCAGGTTTTTGCCTGCCATATGAGTTCTGTTATATGCACAGACATCATTCAAACAGTTTTAGAAACTTCAGAGTGTTTTATATCTAATAGTAATAATACTATGCATATATTAGTATCTGGGACAGAGTAGGAGGCAGTTCACTATGGGCACGCAATTCATCCAAAAAGTGAAAATGCTGCCCCCTATATCAAAGAAGTTAACCTGTCTGGCACCGGGGTTCCGCTAGCGGAACTCCTCCCACATTCCACTGAAAAGGCAGAGCGCGAAATTCAAAAAATATTTTTGAGAAATATTTAACTTTCACACATTAACAAGTCCAATACAACAAATGAAAGATACACATCTTGTGAATCCAGTCAACATGTCCGATTTTTAAAATGTTTTACAGCGAAAACACCACATATATTTATGTTAGCTCACCACCAAATACAAAAAAGGACAGACATTTTTCACAGCACAGGTAGCATGCACAAAGCCAACCTAACTAACCAAGAACCAACCAAACTAACCAAGAAACAACTTCATCAGATGACAGTCTTATAACATGGTATACAATAAATCTATGTTTTGTTCGAAAAATGTGCATATTTGAGGTATAAATCAGTTTTACATTGCAGCTACCATCACAGCTACCGTCAGAAATAGCACCGAAGCAGCCAGAGTAATTACAGACACCAACGTCAAATACCTAAATACTCATCATAAAACATTTCTGAAAAATCGATGGTGTACAGCAAATTAAAGACAAACATCGTGTGAATCCAGCCAATATTTCCGATTTTTTTAAGTGTTTTACAGCGAAAACACAATATAGCACTATATTAGCTTACTACAATAGCCTACCACACTACCGCATTCATTCATCAAGGCACGTTAGCGATAGCAATAGGCACGTTAGCGATAGCGAATAAACCAGCAAAAGATATTAATTTTCACTAACCTTCATAAACCTTCATCAGATGACAGTCCTATGACATCAGGTTATACATACACTTATGTTTTGTTAAAATGCATATAAAATGTGCATATTTAGAGCTGAAATCAGTGGTTATACATTGTGCTAACGTAGCATCTTTTTCCCAGAATGTGCGGATATTTTTATGACACTCAACTATTCTGACCAAATAACTATTCATAAACGTTACTAGAAAATACATGTTGTATAGGAAATGATAGATACACTAGTTCTTAATGTGTGAAAGTTAAATATTTCAAAAAAATATTTTTGAATTTCCCGCGCTGCCTTTTCAGCGGAATGTTGTGGGGGGGGGGTTCCGCTAGTGGAACGTGTGTCCTAGAAAGGTTAAAGGCTCATTCAGTCAAAAATGTGATTCTGTTGTGTTTTGTATATATTTCCACACTATGAGGTTGAAATAATATTGGGAAACTGGGAAAATTATGATAATGCCCTTTCAGTGTAAGAGCTGTTTGAAAAGACCCCCTGAAATTTCAGCCTGTTTTGGTGGAACGGAGTTAGTTTTGGCTTGCCTGATGACATCACCAGGCGGTAAATTTGTTTAAATCGATTTTTCAGTTTTCCCCTCCCCACTCAGACCACTCCCAGACAGTCCTAGCAAAATTATTGCTTGAGAAATTGCTCTTTGCTAATGTTGGGTTCTGAGAATATGAAAATATACTTATTCATGTCACTGAGGGAGTGCTGAGGTTTAGAGGTTTTACAACAGAAGTTAATGGTTATAGGAGGAAGGTATATAGTGTGTGTAATTAAGCTTGGAATGTGTTGAGTGCAGGGAAGTGATTACATGTGGCAGGCATTGATAAGGGGAGAGATGCCATGTATTAGTGATGGAGGGGGGTTGAGGTCAGACAAGGTCACCTTAAGGGAAAAATAAAAGTTAATGGCCCGTATCACTAGTGTCCTGCCTAGCAGTAAAGAACAATGTTTGTACAGATGGGTAGGAAGAGACTCAGCCTTGGAGAAAGGGTTAAATATCAGTGCTTGTGTGAAAATGTGTTTGTCTAATGCAGCTGTATTGATCCTCTGGGAAGAATAAACTTGGTTAAGCTTTCATAATGTCCGTTGAGTGTTTGGAACCTAACACTAAGAAGTTATTTATGTTTATTTTGATTTTTTAAATTGAAAACAGTCACAGTAAAGTACTTAAAAGCTGCAATATGTCACTTTTTGGGCAACTTGACCAAATTCACATAGAAGTGTGACTTAAGGATATGTTGTTTTAATTGTAAGCAAGTCTAACGAGCGGTATAGATCTGTTCTATGTACACTATTTCCATGCTTCCCGTTCTTAAGTTTAGTTTTTTCATCTTTTACTTTCGGTTTTATACACCAGCTTCAAACAGCTGAAAATACAATATTTATGGTTATGGAAGAAAAAAAATCAGAGTGGTTTAGATCACAGGTGTCAAACTCATTCCACGGGGGGCCGAGTGTCTGCGGGTTTTCGCTCCTCCCTTGTACTTGATTGATGAATTAACATCACTAATTAGTTAGGAACTCCCCACACCTGGTTGTCTAGGGCTTTATTGAAAGGAAAAACCAAAAACCTGCAGACACTAGGCCCTCCGTGGAATGAGTTTGACACCCCTGGTTTAGATGGTACAATGATTCTCTACACCAGGGCTCTCCGAACCCTGTTCCTGGACAGCTACCGTCCTGTAGGTTTTCACTCCAACCCTAATCTAACACACCTGATTCTAATAATTAGCTGGTTGATAAGCTGAACCAGGTTAGTTATAACTGGGTTTGTAACGATAACCTACAAGAGGGTTGCTCTTCAGGAACAGTGTTCGAGACCACTGCTCTGTACTTGCTTGTGTTGTCACATAAACTGAAATTAGGCAAACTATTAGAATTGTAGCAACCAGGAAATGGCCGAGCGATTTCTGCATGGAGAATCATATTTATTATTTGATACAACGGCCGCATTGGACCTTTTAAGGTCAAAGGTAGATGGAGAAAGCATCATGACGTATGGAGATATACTGGATGCATCATGCAGAGGTAGCTAACAGACAGAGAGAAAAATAGGGTCAGAAGGGCGGACAGGCGGGCGGGCAGACAGGTGGACGGGTGGGTGGACGTACAGATAGATAGCGCATTGGATGGTCTCTCCAGCTGGATGAACTTTAACCCCGTTCAATATCTGCACTTGATCTAATTAAATCGGTGATTAAATGCTTGATTGATCCTGTAAATCAATGAAGGAGTTACCATCAAAAAGCCCTAGGGTCGAAATGGGAATCCTAAACTCAAATTACCTGAAATTCCAAACCCTGTCTTGAGACAGGGTTTGAAAACAATTTAAATTTATGGATACAGTGCTTGAGCACACACCATCAATAATTGCATGTCATGTCACTGCATGTGTGTGGGTTTATGCGCATGTGTGTATTGGTGTGTGTTAGTGTGTGTTAGTGTGCGTGTGTATACAGTCTCCCTTGCTCATTCTCGCCCTCACCGCGATCTCTCTCTCTCCACTCTCCCCATCTCCCCCTCTCTCTCTTCACTCCCCTCTCCACTCCCTCTATCTCCCCTCTCTCTCTCTCCTCTCTCCCCCCTCTCTTTCATCTCTCTCCTCTCTCCCCTCTCTATCTCCTATCTCCCCTTTCCCCCTCTCACTTCCTTCTCATTCTCTCTACTCTCCCTCCTCTCTCTTCTCTCCTCTCTCCCCTCTCTTTGCCAACAGATGAATGGTTGGAATGCTTCAGGGATATTACAGTGTTTTCTTTATACTTTGTGTCTGGTGTTTTGTAGTGTATTCTGTGGTGTGTGTGTATATATATATATATATATATAGTGGTCTTGGTTAATAATCCCCTGACCGTTTCATTACAGTAATCAGAGTGGGATCGGCTGGTGCTGGCAGCATGAGTTAGAGCTCAGGGCCTCGCCTCATTAACTCCCTGTGACCGCCACTAGAGAGCAACAGGACAAATTGGAATTGCCTCGGCAGTTGGCGGTCCCAGACTCCTGCGCTACAGCCCCACCAGTGTCTTGGAGACGTGAGGTACCCCTCCCTCCTCATTGCGTGGCTGAAATCACATTGCTATAGCCCCAAAAATATAGATATTTCTTCCTCTCCCATATCCTGTCTTCGTCTTACTCTGATTGGGGACATATGGAGAAATTAGAGAGGCTTCCGTAAGCATTTGTCAAGTGTGCTTTATAGGAAATAACAGTGCCATTTCAGATGCTGCCCTAGTGTTTTTCAAACCGGCTACCTCCTCTCCTCGGAAACCAGTTATTCTTCACCGAATTATCTCCCTTAATGACTAGGTACTCTAATTAAACATGTGATAAGGGATCCACCTTAAGCACCTTATTGGAAATGAAATACAATCCATTTCCACTGACAGGACAGAAGTGCCCGCTAATCAGAGATCCTGCTCTGCTAATCATGACCACGTTAGAGTGGCCAAGTCTTTTCTTCTCACCATTTGTTTACGTCGACACAACAGGAGGCCGTCCTTGTCCTCAAACAGTGTTGCAATGTTGTCAGACGCCGATGTGAAGAATGTAGTCACAATGAGAGGCAATGCTTGGTTCCGTATTCCCAAATCCCAAGCATTAATTCATAGGCTATGTTATCAGCTAAAAAAAACGTTAGAATTTGTGTAAATTATTGTATAGTACCATAATTATTCAGTTTTACATGTATTTTTTTGTTGCATTTGAAAGCTCACCAGAGGGAAGGACAATTAACTAATGAAGCATCCATCTTGTAAACAAAGATCCCCTGATCCAGTGAAGCATATAAAGGTATGTAGCCTACAGGACATGTATCTGTAGACTGTGATGCATCACATACTGCATCGTCTGTACAGATACAGAACAAAAGGCAATTATATCACACAGCATTGATCTGGCTGATTCAGCACTGACAATATTGTACAATATTGATCCATCCAACTCACCAGTACATTATACTGGAGCCTTGACTTCAAATATAAATGACTCTCATAAATGACTCTCATAAATGACTCTTGGATATATGTGGAGAAAAGGTAGTGTTTGGTTGTAACTAATGTAAGAAACTCCAGTATAATTGCTTAAAGTATTTGAATCCACTCGATCCATTTGAAATGTATTACAAATGTATACTGTATCATTTAACCATAACAACATAACAATTGTACTGAGAATCCAAAAACAGGTCTACTGGTTGTAAAACGCTAATGGTCAAACAAATTAAAACCTTTCACTGTTCTCACTTTATCTCTTATTACAGTAAAGATCACTATTATCCTATCGCAGGGATCATCAACAATATTCAGCAGCAGGCCAATTTCTTCTTGAGCGAATGGTAGACTGCAAATTGACCGCAAGAATATAATATTTGATTAAAACATAATCATTTAAAACATTTCTTAATGGGAATACTTTTGGAACAGATTTCCAAAATTAAAATCACTTGGAGCTGATTTGCTGGTGTTTTAATATTGTTTTTGTCCAACAATTAACCCTCTACTGCAAACATTAAAAAATATATTTTTTATATACTATTATATTTTTGGGAACATTTAGAACGAAGATGTCAAACTCATTCCACGGAGGGCCGAGTACCTGCGGGTTTTCGCTCCTCCCTTTTACTTGTTCCGGACGACGCTCTCCGTAGCCGACATGAATAAGACCTTTAAACAGGTCAACATTCACAAGGCCGCAGGGCCAGACGGATTACCAGGACGTGTACTCCGAGAATGTGCTGACCAACTGCCAAGTGTCTTCACTGACATTTTCGACCTGTCCCTGACCGAGTCTGTAATACCAACATGTTTCAAGCTGACTACCATAGTCCCTGTGCCCAGGAACACCAAGGTAACCTGACTAAATGACTACCGACCCGTAGCACTCACTTCTATAGTCAAGTGCTTTGAAAGGCTGGTCATTGCTCACATCAACACCATTCATCCAGAAACCATAGACCCACTCCAATTTGCACACCGTCCCAACAGATCCACAGATGATGCAATCTCTATTGCACTCCACACTTCCCTTTCCCACCTGGACAAAATGAACACCTATGTGAGAATGCTATTCACTGACTACAGCTCAGCTGATCCTCAACACAGGGGACCCTCAGGGGTAAGTGCTCAGTCCCCTCCTGTACTCCCTGTTCACTCATGACTGCATGGCCAAGCACGACTCTAACACCATCATTAAGCTTGCTGACGGCACAACGGTGTAGGCCTGATCACCACAAACGATGAGACTGCCTACAGAGAGGAGGTCAGAGACCTGGCAGTGTGGTGCCAGGATAAAAACCTCTCCCTCAACGTGATCAAGACAAAGGAGATGATTGTGGACTACAGAAAAAGGAGGAACAAGCACGCCTCCAATTCTCATTGACGTGGCTTTAGTGGAGCAGGTTGAGAACTTCAAGTTCCTTGGTGTCCACATCACCAACGAACTATCATGGTCCAAACACACCAAGACAGTACTGAAGAGGGCACGACAACGCCTATTCCCCCTCAGGAGACTGAAAAGATATGTCATGGGTCCTCAGATCCACAAAAAGTTCTACAGCTGCACCATTGAGAGCAATCCTGACTGGTTGCAACACTGCCTGCTACTCTGTTTATTATCTATGCTTAGTCACTTTACCTCTACCTATATGTACATACTACCTCAATTACCTGGACTAACCAGTTCCCCCAGCACATTGACTCTGTACCGGAACCCTCTGTTGTCACGTCCTGACCATAGAGAGCCTTTTAATCTATGGTGGAGTAGGTCAGGGTGTGACTGGGAGGTGTTCTAGTTTATTATTTCTATGTGGGGTTCTATGTTGGTGATTTGTATGATTCCCAATTAGAGGCAGCTGGTAATCGTTGTCGCTAATTGGGGATCATATTTAAGTAGTGTTTGTTCCCACCTGTGTTTGTGGGATATTGTATTTTGTATTTTGAGTTAGTGTATGTAGCACCTCTGTAGTCATGTTTCGTTGTTTGTTTCTTGTTTTGTTTTCACTATTAATAAATTATGTGGAACTCAACATTCGCTGCGCCTTGGTCCGTCTCTACAAACAGCCGTGACACCTGTATATTGTCTCGTTACTGTTATTTTGTTTTTGCACTTTAATGATAATGTTATTTTTCTATTTTATTATTTTTTGTTGTATTTATTTATTTTTTACTTCAGTTTATTTTAGTAAATACTTTATTAACACATTTTCCTTAAAACTGCATTGTTGGTTAAGGTTTTGTAAGGAAGGATTTCACTGTAAGGTCTACTGTTGTATTTGGCGAATGTGACGAATAAAATTTGATTTGATTTGATCAATTAAGGTCACTAATTGGTAAAGGAACTACCCACACCTGGTTGTCTAGGTAACTGAAAAGGGAAAAACAAACATCTGCAGACACTAGCCCTCAATGGAATGAGTTTGGCACCCTTGATTTAGAGTTTCTAATAATGTGTCATTAAAATATATATTTTACCCCGCACACCCAGAAAATATTTTGTTGCCTCAAGACAATGACGTGCCATAAGAGTACTAAAACACCAAGGAAAATCCGATATTTTCAGATTTTTTTTTAAAGTGAAATATAGTCTAGTCGAGTACAAGCTTAACTGAATGAACAGAGATAGAATGCAATATGGAATTTTATTGAATAGTTTGGGGTAGGCCTTGTCTCCAAGGAATGCTCCTCAGAGGTAGATGCTGTTGACAGGTTGCCCTTCGCTGGGAAGCCCCCCCCCGCCGCCCCTCCCCAAGTTGGGGAACCATCTCCTTCTGGATTTAGAAATCCTTTAGGATCTGATTCACTTACCTTCTTTAACGCTTACATAAGGAATTCCCATTGGGTTAGAGTCCCCTCTCTAGACCACGGACCTCTGAAATCTATATTCATATCAATAGCTTGAGGTCTCTGTGTCTCAACTAATCACCTTGACATAGACAGATCTCATACTGTAGCTAGATCATGATAGTCAGGAGAAAGAGGAGGTGGCAATTCCTCAACTCTACTCTGCTAAAGGAGTGTGTGTGTGAGAGGCCAGTGTGTGAGTGCGTCTATGTTCCGTGTGCGTGCCGCTCTCTGGAGGGTCACTCTTTCCTCGGGTCTCCAGGCAGTCCTGACCTTTTAAGAGCACCAATTTACAGTGGAGCCTGGGGACCTATTAGATTCCGATGGCTTGCTGTCACTGTGTTGTGGGTTTGGATGTTTTCTAGTAACATCTTAACCAAGTCTACCCTCACTAGTGTGGCACGGGAGGACAGAGGAGAAGGAGGAAAGGAGAGAGAGGAGGAGAGGCTGGCTCCTGGCTCGGCACGGGAGGACAGAGGAGAAGGAGGAAGGGAGAGAGAGGAGGAGAGGAGGGGAGGCTGGCTCGGCACGGGAGGACAGAGGAGAAGGAGGAAGGGAAGGAGAGATGCTGACCATGTAGTGACCCTGTCATGCTGACCATGGTAGAGTAGGTGAGGTTTTTACAAAGTCTCTGCCATTGGAAAAGCTTTGGATGGGAACATTATGCCCTATGAAGCCAGACTGAGACAGAGGAAATACTGTATGTCTAGACTAGTCTTCAGAATAGCCTTGTAGTGACTAGCCAACCCACCAGCTAGTCTATGAGTGCAGTTAATGACCCTGGTTTCAGATGGGTCGAAATGAACGTTGTGGATAGTTAGCCAGAAAACCACAATTCCGTGATTTTCTTGTTCCTCCCTCGATGTGAATGACTCAGACAAGACACTCTAATGATTATCATCATTAAAATGAAAAAAAAAAGACACATATCTATAAAATAAACAATAAAATTATAATAACCCCAGGGCTTTTTCTACACTTCACTACTCCGCCTCTCTGCTTTGTCCCCAAAGCACTTGTTGTGTCGTCTGTCTGCCAGTGTTGTCGCTGCTAATAGTATTATTACAGGGTGGAGAAATATATCAAATCAAATAAAAAACACTTATATGCAAAAGAACTGTGGAACAGTATGAAAAACAGGCAGAGAAATATTAGAATGTAGAAGTTGACATCTTAATATATACTGGCCACCTAATACACTCTCTATCTCAATTAGCCGTTGATATAGATGTAGTGTGTTCTCACGTTTCAGCGCTACCACCATCAATCTTACCAGCGCTGTCCCCTGCAACAACAAAAAAAAGAACGAAAGAAAATTGCTGCATTTAATTAATGTACTGCCTATTTTGTTATAGTGCTGCTCAGCATCTTTCCATAGACAACGCAGCGCAACGCAGATCATAAACGCTAGAGCTGGGGGTTTTAAGGAGAGAGAGAGAGAGAGAGAGAGAGAGAGAGAGAGAGAGAGAGAGAGAGAGAGAGAGAGAGAGAGAGAGAGAGAGAGAGAGAGAGAGAGAGAGAGAGAGAGAGAGAGAGAGAGAGAGAGAGAGAGAGAGAGAGAGAGAGAGAGAGAGAGAGAGAGAGAGAGAGAGAGAGAGAGAGAGAGAGAGAGAGAGAGAGAGAGAGAGAGAGAGAGAGAGAGAGAGAGAGAGAGAGAGAGAGAGAGAGAGAGAGAGAGAGAGAGAGAGAGAGAGAGAGAGAGAGAGAGAGAGAGAGAGAGAGAGAGAGAGCTACATTGGAGTAACTTTGTAATGAATGTCTAAGTTTGGCAACGTGTGATGGATGAGGAAAAGAGGATGTTTGTCTTCCCTGAATCTCTCTGCTGTTCCGTTGAGCTAGGGATGGTGTAGAGAGCTGAACCAGCACCCAGGCCCCTAATAGTATAATTAACGCTTAATGATTGGACAATTAACTAATTTGCTGTGCAAACTAATGCAAACACGATATTAATGCAAATTGTCCCACGGCTAAGGTTGTAGGAATGGACGAATGAGAAATGAACTAACGTGAGGCTTGTTCAGCTGCTAAAACATTTCAATGTAATTCATCACATCTGTACAGTGGAGGTTTTAATGCTGTCTTTACCAGACCTGACATTCAGCTGACTAGGAGAGTACTGTCCCCCTCTCTCTCACACACACACACACACACACACACACACACACACACACACACACACACACACACACACACACACACACACACACACACACACACACACATTAACACACACACACACACACACACACATTAACACACACACACACACACACACACACACACACACACACATGCATGCACATCTCTCTCCCCCCTCTCTCTTTCTGTCTCACAGGGATAGTAGCAGACTCTATCCGTCTCTACCATGATTCTATATCTCCTGCTACAAAGGGCAGTGTCAGCAAGATCAGAGTCTTTCTACAGAAATCCAATTGACAATAATCAGTTCTCATAGATATAATTGGAGGATTACATTGACATAACGGTAGTTATTTAATTACATGTCTCATTTGGTTCAGAGTAACGTGGCCACAGAATTTCCAACTGAGCTTAATGAAACTTTGATGTGAGTTTATTTTTGTACCTGCAATAAAGCTACTCTCTGCTCAGGACAAGGAATCATTACACAGATATAAATACTGTGTAGAGTTTCCTAGTCAAGTCACACAACCGACAGAACTCCTGGCACTTCTGATATAAAGTCCTTGCAGTAGTCACTAAAGCTTGAGTACAATTCTAGTCCCAAGTCATGAAAATCGGGATTTAAGTCAGACTGGAGTCTGAGTCCTGGACTGGAGCACTACAACACTGAGTCGTCTTGGTGACCATGATGTTCTTCAGTGACGTACCAAACCACTTACTCTACTGTAGGACTACCACCATGTTGTGTCTCTACAACACTGAGTTGTCTTGGTGACCATGATGTTCTTCAGTGACGTACCAAACCACTTACTCTACTGTAGGACTACCACCATGTTGTGTCTCTACAACACTGAGTCGTCTTGGTGACCATGATGTTCTTCAGTGACGTACCAAACCACTTACTCTACTGTAGGACTACCACCATGTTGTGTCCCTACAACACTGAGTCGTCTTGGTGACCATGATGTTCTTCAGTGACGTACCAAACCACTTACTCTACTGTAGGACTACCACCATGTTGTGTCTCTGTCTTCCTGGCCTGCGTTCTATAGAACTCCATGACAATGACAGAACTCCTTGTCAGTGGTTTGTTTAGATTAGATGGATGTACCACACAATACAGTCTGTTCTATCTCTCAGCGTGTGACAAAAAGAGGAGATATATCACTATACGACTGGGATGCTGAAGCAATGAGTCCAGCTCTAGATGAGGAGACACAACAGTCTTGCGTTGCCATAGGACTACCTCCAAAGTCACTTCATTGTCAAGCCTCCCTTGGAGGTCTGGATCATTTTGTATTGCAAAAGTGGTCTGAATGGTCTTCTGGCTCCCAGAGGCAAGAATTTTATTGGGATGTTACATTTCAAAAACCTTTCCGCCACACACCCGTAGAAGGACTGCTAGGTGTTATGTCCGTAACTGTTTTTCATCCGGGTAGGACACCAGTAGAGAGTCGTTGCATATGCTAGTAGAACGTCGTTGTGTATGCTAGTAGAAAGTCGTTGCGTATGCTAGTTACAAGAGCTATTTTTCAAGTTATCAAGTCGACAGTCTGCAATTTATATTTATGGAAATTGAAAGTGGATCACGCTGGTAAAGTCAAACAATCTCCGTTCGTCCACATAGCTGCTGACTGCGCTTTGCTACCCCCGGAAAAACCTGTAAGGTTGCCCTTTATTTCATTTTTGTAAGGACCCAAAAACTGAGGCAGTGGGAGAACTTATTTAAGTAAATACATGTTTAAATGTAAAACAACTATTAGCTTCATTATTAGCTAATTAGCAAGCTAGATAGCTGGCTACAGTAGGCCACTTTGTAGGCTAACTCAACTGAGCTAGCTAGCTAACTTTACACACTGTACCATGATGTAATCATTGTAAATAAAAAAACACAGACTCCAAATGGATTTGTAGATGACAGCCATGAAAGGGGGTGAAAGAGAGTGTAGGCTACAGGATAGGGCAGGTGTTTTTGAGGGAGGCCATTATGAAATGATTTTCTAGGTACAGTCCCTAGACGGGAACACTTTGAGGACAGAGAGATAATAGCAAGGTAATAGCCAAATGGCCACCTGGACTATTTACATTGACACCCCCCTCCATTTGTTTTTACACTGCTGCTACTTCATTATCTATGCATAGTCACTTCCCCCCTACCTACATGTACAAATTACCTTGACTAACCTGTACCCCCGAACATTGACTCAGTACCGGTACCCCCTGTATATACTGTATATACACTACCGGTCAAAAGTTTTGAAACACCTACTCATTCAAGGGTTTTTCTTCATTTTTACAATTTTCTACATTGTAGAATAATAGTGAAGACATCAAAACTATGAAATAACACATGGAATCACGTAGTAACCAAAAAAGTGTTAAATAAATCTAAATATATTTTATATTTGAGATTCTTCAAATAACCACCCTTTGCCTTGATGACAGCTTTGCACACTCTTGGCATTCTCTTGAAGGAGTTCCCTTATATGCTGAGCACTTGTTGGTTGCTTTTCCTTCACTCTGCTCATCCAATACCATCTCAATTTGGTTGAGGTCGGGGGATTGTGGAGGCCAGGTCATCTGATGCAGTACTCCATCATTCTCCTTCTTGGTAAAATAGCCCTTACACAGCCTGGAGGTGTGTTGGGTCATTGTCCTGTTGAAAAACAAATGATAGTCCCACTAAGCCCAAACCAGATGGGATGGCGTATCCCTGCAGAATGCTGTTGTAGCCATGCTGGTTAAGTGTGCCTTGAATTCTAAATAAATCACAGACAGTGTCACCAGCAAAGCACCCCCACAACATCACACCTCTTCCTCCATGCTTTACGGTGGGAAATACACATGCAGAGATCATCCGTTCACCCACACCGCGTCTCACAAAGACACGGCAGTTGGAACCAAAAATCTCCAATTTGGACTCCGGACCAAAGGACAGATTTCCACCGGTCTAATGTCCATTGCTTTTGTTTCTTGGCCCAAGCAAGTTTCTTCTTATTATTGGTTTATTTGCAGCAATTTGACCATGAAGGCCTGATTCACACAGTCTCCACTGAACAGTTGATGTTGAGATGTGTGTCACGCCTTGACCATAGAGAGCCTTTTTATTCTCTATGTTGGTTAGGTCGGGGTGTGACTAGGGTGGGTAATCTAGGTTGTTTATGTCTATGTTGGCCTGGTATGGTTCCCAATCAGAGGCAGCTGTTTATCGTTGTCTCTGATTGGGGATCATATTTTGGCAGCCATTTCCCCACTGTGTTTTGTGGGACCTTGTATATGTGTAGTTGCCTGTGAGCAATCCATAGCTTCACGTGTCGTTTGCTCTTTATTGTTTTTTGTGCGTTTCACGAATAAAAAAATGTGGAACCCATATCACGCTGCGCCTTGGTCCGAGTATGCTTACAACGACGATCGTGACAATGTTTCTGTTACTTAAACTCTGTGAAGCATTTATTTGGGCTACAATTTCTGAGGCTGGTAACTCTAAAGAACTTATCCTCTGCAGCAGAGGTAACTCTGGGTCTTCCATTCCTGTGGTCCTCATGAGAGCCAGTTTTATCATAGCGCTTGATTTTTTTTTTGCGACTGCACTTGAAGGAACTTTCAAAGTTATTGAATTGACATACCTTCATGTCTTAAAATAATGATGGGTTGTTGTTTCTCTTTGCTTATTTGAGCTGTTCTTGCCATAATATGGACTTGGTCTTTTACCAAATAGGGTTGTCTTCTGTATACTCCCCTACCTTGTCACAACACAACTGTTTGGCTCAAATGCATTAAGAAGGAAATAAATTCCACAAATTAACTTTTAACAAGGCACACCGGTTAATTGAAATGCATTCCAGGTGACTACCTCATGAAGCTGGTTGAGAGAATGCCAAGAGTGTGCAAAGCTGTTTTTCAAGGCAAAGGGTGGCTATTTGAAGAATCTCAAATATACAATATATTTTGATTTGTTTAACACTTTTTTGGTTACTACATAATTCCATGTGTTATTTCATAGTTTTGATGGCTTCAGTATTATTCTACAATGTTGAAAATAGTAAAAATAAATAAAATCCCTTGAATGAGTAGGTGTTCTAAAACTTATCACCGGTAGTGTATATATATATATATATTTTTTTAAAGCTTTCCAATATTGAGTTCCTCCCATTTTACCCTCAGAACAGCCTCAGTCCGTCGGGATATGAACTCTACAAGATTTTGAAAGCGTTCCACAGGGATGCTGGCCCATGTGGACTCCAATGCTTCCCATAGTTGTGTCAAGTTGCCTGTATGTCCTTTAGGTAGTGGACCATTCTTGATACAGACGGGAAACTGTTGAGTGTGAAAAACCCAGCAGTGTTGCAGTTCTTGACACAAACCGGTGTGCCTGGCACCTACTACCATACCCCGTTCAAAGGCACTTCAATATTTTGTCTTACCCATTCACTCTCTGAATGGCACACATACACAATCCATGTCTCAATTGTCTCATGGCTTATAATAAACCGAACTGTCGGGGTCTCAATTTACTATTGAGAGTTAGAATAGTAAAATACACAAGGTACAATTTGTAAATGTGGTGGTGCATCAGCAGTGTTTCTCTTGTTATGTCAATCACTGAATTAGCTGACAAATAGCCATGTCGAAAAATAAATGTATAGCTATCTAAGCTAATTAAGATGCCTGAACTACTGACCAGGGTGGCAGACAGCCTAGCGGTTAAGAGCGTTGGGCCAGTAACAGAAAGGTTGCTGGTTTGAATCTGCCATTCTGCCCTTCATCAAGGCAATTAACCCCCAACAACAACTGCTCCCCGGCGCCGATGACCACAAATAAGCAGTCCCCCGCACGTCTCAGATTCAGAGGGGTTGGGTTAAATGCGAAAGACACATTTTGGTTGAATGCATTCAGTTGTGCAACTGACTAGGTATCCCCTTTTTCCCAGGAGCTCTGACCTCCAAGGGCCCCCCCTTGATTTTGTTAGTCACTCTCACTCATATTTAATGTTAACATGGCATAAATCATGGCAAAATGTGTCGAATTGTAGGAATTTAGCTTTAAAGCACCCCATCAGAGGGCAATGCTGCCCCTATTTCGACATAATTCCTTTCCTATAGCGGAAATTATAATTTAGCTTCCACCTCCGAAGAATAACGCAGGCTGCTTATACATATTCAGGAATTGGGTATGGTGATTTCCATTTGGAGAAATGACAATGACAAGTAGGGAGGGCACTGACAGCTATCAGTGTTGTTAACTTTCATGCTAACCTTATCCAACTAGCCAATGTTATCTATTGTTGCTACACATGCTAACCTTATCCAACTAGCCAATGTTATCTATTGTTGCTACACATGCTAACCTTATCCAACTAGCTAATGTTATCTATTGTTGCTACACCGTTTTCAAAAAACTAGCCAGCTGGCTAGGCTACTGTATGGCTGGGTCTGGAGTTTGATTTGTCATAAGCATATACGGAAAACTTTGCCACACCCAAGCAGGAAAAAGAGTACATTTTAATATATTACAAGTATACTAAAGTATACATACATTTGCAAACAATTGAAATAATATACTTCAAATACGATATGTATTTTTCTAGTGTGTCTTCAGTATAGTATGAATATAATTACATTTCAACACACCTATCAAAAGTGTACTTTACACACCTATTAAAAGTGTACTTTACACACCTATTAAAAGTGTGATTTAATGTAATAGTTTTTCTTTAAGTAAACTATGTCTTCATTAAACTTAAACACACTCATTAAAACTGTACTTCAATTTGAAACGCTTTAATCTTTTATTTAGTATATTTATTCAAAATACAATTGGAGTTGTTTTTAAGTTGAAGCATCGATTTTTGGGATGAAACTCTGCTTTTGAGTGATCAAGTACACTATAAGTATACAGTGCCTTGAAAAAGTATTCATACCCCTTGGATTTCTTCACATTTTATTGTGTTACAAAGTGGGATTAAAATTGATTGAAATGTTCTGTTTTTGTCAAGAATTAACACAAAATACTTTGTAATGTCAAAGTAAAAAAAAACGATAATACAAATTATATATGTCACACCCTGACCTTAGAGAGCCTTTTTAATTCTCTATTTTGGTTAGGTCAGGGTGTGACTTGGGTGGGCAAATCTATGTGTTCTATTTCTTTGTTGGCCGGGTATGGTTCCCAATCAGAGGCAGCTGTCTATCGTTGTCTCTGATTGGGGATCGTACTTAGGCAGCCTCTTTTCCACCTGAGTTTGTGGGATCTTGTTTTTGTACTGTTACTGTGTAGCCTGCAGAACGTTTTGTTCGTTTATCTTTTTTTTTTTTTTTTGGTGTTCATTTAAATAAAGAAAGATGTACGCTTACCACGCTGCGCCTTGGTCTCATTCCAACAATGGACGTAACAATATAATGAAAATAAAGTAATTGCATAAGTATTGCATTGTCTAGGCAAGGCTAAATTAGATCAGGAGTAAAATGTGGCTTAACAAATCACATAATATGTTACATGGACTATGTGCGAAGTAATACGGGTTGACATACATTTTTTATGACTAACCATTCCTCTGTCCCCCATATATATAACATCTATAAGGTTCCTCAATCAAGTATTGAATTTCAAGCACGGATTATAAATACCAGGGAACCTTTCGAAAGAGAGGGTCGCCTCGCTTCTAGTCCTTAGAACACTATGCAGTATTTTCTTTTTTTAATGTATTATTTCTTACATTGTTAGCCCAGAAAATCTTAAGTGTTATTACATACAGCCGGGAAGAACTATTGGATATCAGAGCAACGTCAACTTACCAACATTACGAACAGGAATACGACTTTCCCGAAGCAGATCCTTTGTTCGCACCACCACCCAGGGCATTTGATCTGATTCCAGAGGCCGACCTAAAACAACGTCGCCGCAGAAGAGGTAGACGAACCTCCTGGTCAGACTTCAGAGGCGTGCACACCACCCACCGCTTCCGGGTATACTACTCACCAATGTCCAGTCTCTAGATAACAAGGTAGACAAAATTAGGGCAAGGGTTGCTTTCCAGAGAGACATCAGGGATTGTAACATGCTCTGTTTCACGGAAACATGGCTCTCTCGGGATATGTTGTCGGAGTCGGTATGACCACCGTGATTCTTTATGCGTCGCACCAACAGAAATAAACATCTCTCTGGGAAGAAGATGGCAACGGAGAAGAAGGCAGAAGTTTTACGTTCCACCAGCCGATAGTGTTTTTTTGTTCGTTTATTTGCGTTGTTTGTAACTTTAAAAAAAAACGTATTTTGTACATAATGTGGCCACTACCGTCTCTAATAACTGAAAATAACTTCTAGATGTCAGGACTGTGAATACTCACCACGAACTACCAGAATCCTTTTTTTCCTTTCACGACTCTGACGAGCCCGACGCAAAGGATATATAGCTTCCTCGGGAACAGGCCCCGGCGGGCTGCCTTCTGAGAATTCGTAGGCGGTCGAATAAACCCTCACTTCCCTCCATTCTGCTAGCAAACATGCAATCTTTGGAGAATAAAATCTACGAGTTACGTGGAAGATTAAACTACCAACGGGACATTAAACTTTTTTACATCTTATGCTTCACGGAGTCGTGGCTGAACTGCGACAATATCAGCATACAGCTGGCTGGTTATACAATGTACCGGCAGGATAGAACAGCGGGGTGGCGGGCTAAATAATTTTGTAAACAACAGTTGGTGCACGATATCTAAGGAAGTCTCGAGCTATTGCTCGCCTGAGGTAGAATATCTCATGATATGCTGTAGACCACACTACCTACCGAGAAAGTTTTAATCTGTATTCTTCATAGCTGTTTACATACCACCACTGTCAGAGGCTGGCACTAAGACAGCATTGAATGAGCTGTATTCCGCCATAAGCAAACAAGAAAATGCTCAACCAGAGGCGGCGCTCCTAGTGGCCGGAGACTTTAATGCAGGGAAACATAAATCAGTTCTACCAAATTTCCATCAACCTGTTAAATGTGCAACCAGAGGGAAAAAAATTCTAGATCACCTTTACTCCACACACAAAGACGCATACAAAGCTCTCCCTCGCCCTCCATTTGGTAAATCCGACCACAACTCTATCCTCCTGATTCCTTCTTACAAGCAAAAAATAAAGCAGGAAGCACCAGTGACTCAGTCTATAAAAAAGTGGTCAGATGAAGCAGATGCTAAACTACAGGACTGTTTTTCTATCACAGACTGGAACATGTTCCGGGATTATTTCGATGGCATTGAGGAGTACACCACATCAGTCACTGGCTTTATCAATAAGTGCATCGAGGACGTCGTTCCCACAGTGACTGTACGTACATACCCCAACCAGAAACCATGGATTACAGGCAACATTCGCACCGAGCTAAAGGGTAGAGCTGCCGCTTTCAAGGTGCGGGACTCTAACCCGGAAGCTTACAAGAAATCCTGCTATGCCCTGCGACGAATCATCAAACAGGCAAAGCGTCAATACAGGGCTAAGATTGAATTATACTACACCGGCTCCGAAGCTTGTCTTATATGGCAGGGCTTGCAAACTATTACAGACTACAAAGGGAAGCCCAGCCGCGAGCTGCCCAGTGACACGAGCCTACCAGGCGAGCTAAATCACTTCTATGCTTGCTTCGAGGCAAGCAACACTGAGGCATGCATGAGAGCATCAGCTGTTCCTGATGACTGTGTGATCACACTCTCCGTAGCCGACGTGAGTAAGACCTTTAAACAGGTCAACATACACAAGGCTGCGGGGCCAGACAGATTAGCAGGACGTGTGCTCCGGGCATGTGCTGACCAACTGGCAGGTGTCTTCACTGACATTTTCAACATGTCCCTGATTGAGTCTGTAATGCCAACATGTTTCAAGCAGACCACCATGGTCCCTGTGCCCAAGAACACAAAGGCAACCTAACTAAATGACTACAGACCCGTAGCACTCACAACCGTAGCCATGAAGTGCTTTGAAAGGTTGGTAATGGCTCACATCAACACCATTATCCCGGAAACCCTAGACACACTCCAATTTGCATACCGCCCAAACAGTTCCACAGATGATGCAATCTCTATTGCACTCCACACTGCCCTTTCCCACCTGGACAAAAGGAACACTTATGTGAGAATGCTATTCATTGACTACAGCTCAGCGTTCCACACCATAGTACCCTCAAAGCTCATCACTAACTTAAGGATCCTGGGACTAAACACTTCCCTCTGTCACTGGATCCTGGACTTCCTGACGGGCCGCCCCCAGGTGGTGAGGGTAGGTAGCAACACATCTGCCACGCTGATCCTCAACACTGGAGCTCCCCAGGGGTGCATGTTCAGTCCCCTCCTGTACTCCCTGTTCACCCACGACTGCATGGCCAGGCACGACTCCAACACCATCATTAAGTTTGCAGACGACACAACAGTGGTAGGCCTGATCACAGACAACAACAAGACAGCCTATAGGGAGGAGGTCAGAGACCTGGCCGGGAGGTGCCAGAATAACAACCTATCCCTCAACTTAACCAAGACTAAGGAGATGACTGTGGACTACAGGAAAAGGAGGACCGAGCATGCCCCCATTCTCATCGACAGGGCTGTAGTGGAGCAGGTTGAGAGCTTCATGTTCCTTGGTGTCCACATCAACAACAAACTAGAATGGTCCAAACACACCAAGACAGTCGTGAAGAGGGCACGACAAAGCCTATTCCCCCTCAGGAAACGAAAAAGATTTGGCATGGGTCCTGAGATCCTCAAAAGGTTCTACAGCTGCACCATCGAGAGCATCCTGACTGGTTGCATTACTGCCTGGTACAACAATTGCTCGGCCTCTGTCCGCAAGGCACTACAGAGGGTAGTGCGTACAGCCCAGTACATCACTGGGGCTAAGCTGCCTGCCATCCAGGACCTTTACTCCAGGCGGTGTCAGAGAAAGGCCCTAAAAATTGTCAAAGACCCCAGCCACCCCAGTCATAGACTGTTCTCTCTACTACCGCATGGCAAGCGGTACCGGAGTGCCAAGTCTAGGACAAAAAGGCTTACCAACCGTTTTTACCCCCAAGCCACAAGACTCCTGAACAGGTAATCAAATGGCTACCTGGACTATTTGCATTGTGTGCCCCCCCCCCTCCCAACCCCTCTTTTACGCTGCTGCTACTCTCTGTTTGTCATATATGCATAATCACCTTAACTATACATTCATGTACATACTACCTCAATTGGGCCGACCAACCAGTGCGCCCGCACAGTAGCTAACCGGGCTATCTGCATTGTGTCCCACCCACCACCCGCCAACCCCTCTTTTACGCTACTGCAACTCTCTGTCCATCATATATGCATAGTCACTTTAATCATATCTTCATGTACATACTACCTCAAATCAGCCTGACTAACCGGTGTCTGTATGTAGCCTCGCTACTTTTATAGCCTCGCTACTGATTATAGCCTGTCTTTTTACTGTTGGTTTATTTCTTTACCTACCTATTGTTCACCTAATACCTTTTTTGCACTACTGGTTAGAGCCTGTAAGTAAGCATTTAACTGTAAGGTCTACACCTGTTGTATTCGACGCATGTGACAAATAAACTTGATTTGATTTATAGTTCAGTGGAGGCTGCTGAGGGCATGATGGCTCATAATAATGTCTGGAATGGAGTCAATGGAATGGTATGAAACACGTGGTTGATTCCATTCCATTCCATTGACTCCATTCCATTGACTCCATTTCAGACATTATTATGAGCAATCCTGCCCTCAGCAGCCTTCACTGATATAGTTATATGTCTGTCATATTGCGGTATCTAGCTATAAGTTAAACCTGATCAATCAAATGGATAGGTGTAAACAATTATGTTAAATCCAAATGCCCTTAACTAGGTGTCTTTGCTAGACAGACAGAGAGAGGGGGGGGGGGGGGGGGGGGTGAGAGGAAGAAAGTGAGAAAGAAAGGATGAAAGTGAGGGAGGGAGAGGTGGGAAGAGAGTGGAAGACAGATGGAGAGAGAAAAACAGAGAGAGAAAGACAGCAGTGCAAATGTACTTCGGACTTCAGTATTTCAACAACTCTTCTCTTCAAACTTGTTAGGCAATCATACAGTATGTATCTACGGGCGGAAGGATGGCCAGCCACACAGGAGAGTATGTACCTACGGGGGGAAGGATGACCAGCCACACAGGAGAGTATGTACCTACGGGGGGAAGGATGGCCAGCCACACAGGAGAGTATGTACCTACGGGGGGAAGGATGGCCAGCCACACAGGATAGTATGTACCTATGGGGGGAAGGATGGCCAGCCACACAGGAGAGTATGTACCTACGGGGGGAAGGATGGCCAGCCACACAGGATAGTATGTACCTACGGGGGGAAGGATGGCCAGCCACACAGGAGAATATGTACCTACGGGGGGAAGGATGGCCAGCCACACAGGATAGTATGTACCTACGGGGGGAAGGATGGCCAGCCACACAGGAGAGTATGTACCTACGGGGGGAAGGATGGCCAGCCACACAGGAGAGTATGTACCTACGGGGGGAAGGATGGCCAGCCACACAGGAGAGTATGTACCTACGGGGGGAAGGATGGCCAACCACACAGGAGAGTATGTACCTACAGGGGAAGGATGGCCAGCCACACAGGAGAGTATGTACCTATGGGGGAAGGATGGCCAGCCACACAGGAGAGTATGTACCTACGGGGGGAAGGATGGCCAGCCACACAGGAGAGTATGTACCTACGGGGGGAAGGATGGCCAGCCACACAGGATAGTATGTACCTACGGGGGGAAGGATGGCCAGCCACACAGGAGAGTATGTACCTACGGGGGGAAGGATGGCCAGCCACACAGGAGAGTATGTACCTACGGGGGGAAGGATGGCCAGCCACACAGGAGAGTATGTACCTACGGGGGGAAGGATGGCCAGCCACACAGGAGAGTATGTACCTACGGGGGGAAGGATGGCCAGCCACACAGGAGAGTATGTACCTACGGGGGGAAGGATGGCCAGCCACACAGGAGAGTATGTACCTATGGGGGGAAGGATGGCCAGCCACACAGGAGAGTATGTACCTACGGGGGGAAGGATGGCCAGCCACACAGGAGAGTATGTACCTATGGGGGAAGGATGGCCGGCCACACAGGAGGGTGTAGAAGGAGCTTGTGCTGACTGAGATGCATGCAGGCCATTTCGGAGTGAAGCGTATGATCGCCAAAAATCAACCTGTGCCGAGTGGAGATTATAACAGAATAATGGCCAAGATGTTCAAATGTTCATAAATGACCAGCATGGTCAAATAATAATCAGGAGTAAATGTCAGTTGGCTTTTCATAGCCGATCATTAAGAGTATCTCTACCGCTCCTGCGGTCTCTAGAGAGTTGAAAACAGCAGGTCTGGGACAGGTAGCACGTCCGGTGGACAGGTCAGGGTTCCATAACCGCAGGCAGAACAGTTGAAACTGGAACAGCAGCAAGGCCAGGTGGACTGGGGACAGCAAGGAGTCATCATGCCCGGTAGTCCTGACGCATGGTCCTAGGGCTCAGGTCCTCCGAGAGAGAGACAGAAAGAAAGAGAGAAGGAGAGAATTAGAGAGAGCATACTTAAATTCACACAGGACACTGGATAAGACAGGAGAAGTACTCCAGATATAACCAACTGACCCTAGCCCCCCGACACAAACTACTGCAGCATAAATACTGGAGGCTGAGACAGGAGGGGTCAGGCGACACTGTGGCCCCATCCGATGATACCCCGGACAGGGCCAAACAGGAAGGATATAACCCCACCCACTTTGCCAAAGCACAGCCCCCGCACCACTAGAGGGATATCTTCAACCACCAACTTACAATCCTGAGACAAGGCCGAGTATAGCCCACAAAGATCTCCACCACAGCACAAACCAAGGGGGGGAGGGGGGGCGCCAACCCAGACAGGAAGATCACGTCAGTAACTCAACCCACTCAAGTGACGCACCCCTCCCAGGGACGGCATGAAAGAGCACAAGTAAGCCAGTGACTCAGCCCCTGTAATAGGGTTAGCGGCAGAGAATCCCAGTGGAGAGAGGGGAACCGGCCAGGCAGAGACAGCAAGGGCGGTTCGTTGCTCCAGAGCCTTTCCGTTCACCTTCACACTCCTGGGCCAGACTACACTCAATCATATGACCTACTGAAGAGATAAGTCTTCAGTAAAGACTTAAAGGTTGAGACCGAGTCTGCGTCTCTCACATGGGTAGGCAGACCATTCCATAAAAATTGAGATCTATAGGAGAAAGCCCTGCCTCCAGCTGTTTGCTTAGAAATTATGTTGTTGTGGTGGGAGTTGTCGAACCAGATTAAAACGCCTTCGAGGACCAGGCACGGACTGAGAAGGATGTGGAGGTTTTTGACCAGGTAAAAATGATTGTCCAGTGGTGATTTATTTTCTGGCCCTCCAAGAGATATGTAAGAAATGAATTTGTAATATGAAATATAATTGCTGTTATTGCTGTTATCAATCAAGGTGAGACTGAACATCAACAAGGCGCAGGATAAGCAGTAGAAGAGCTACCGGAGCAGAATCAAGAAGGGGACCAAATGCTACGACATCCGGGCGAATGACTTGGTTTGGAAGAAGGATGAAAGGAAGGCGAGACATGGGAAACCTAGCTGCTCTTTCGGTCCCAGCTGGGGTCACCATTTGTTAAAGTGAATATAAAAAATCTCAGATAATAACTATTTGCATTTACAAATTAACCTGAATCTAGTTTTAGTTTCCCTTACACTGATGTTTTTCTCTTTGTCTTCCTAGGGTTACCTTGGTGGAAGCCAACGATCTTCTCCAGTTGGAGCAGTTGGACGGGCGACCACTGAAAGCCCTGACGCCCTACACTTCTGTGAAGCCCAATAGACAAAATATGTTAAACTTTGGTTGACATTTGAGAAAGCAAGAAATGGGCGTTATGCTGAGCTTATAAAAATGTACCTCTTCATATGTTCTCCCAGTCAAGTGTAACCTGTGTGTTTGCTTGTTTACGTCTCTGTCTCCTACCCGGTTCCCTTTAACTCTGCCCCTGTTCTCCAGGACCTACACTAGAGGTTCTGCCCAACACCCAGACGTGGATCTACCTAATGTCCTCCATTACCAACCACCCTCCAACTTTTCATTACATCATCTACAGCTACTGTTATTGTCATTATCTACTAAGAATGTTTTCTTGCTCTATCATACTGGGCACATAATATGTGAGATACACAGATTAACTCAAAACACTAGCACTGCAAACACTTAGAACAAAAGTAGCAGCAGTGCATGGACTTTGCAGTCTCTCTCTTCAATTCCCCCTTCCGAGACTGGCTGCCTGTTGAGAACAAGTGACAGGCAGAACCTCCCACCCACACAGCAACCCCCTCCTCTATAATCCACACACCAGAATTCAGTATTTTAGTCTTAGACTGTCATGTGAGTGTACAAAAAAATCTGTGAAAATAAATTAATGATACAACTGTACCAAAAAATATCAAAGTTTGAATATCTTAAATATTGCCAGGTTGGTTTTCACAGCTGTTTCACAAGGTGTTCATTACTGTAGGTTGTAACGTATCCTTTGATGGTATTTATTTGTTCCACATTATTCATTGTTGTGTACTAATGGTGTACTAATGGTGTACTAATGTGTACTAATGGTGTACTAATGGTGTACTAATGGTGTACTAATGTGTACTAAGGGTGTACTAATGGTGTACTAATGTGTACTAAGTGTGTACTAACGTGTACTAAGTGTGTACTAACGTGTACTAAGGGTGTACTAATGTGTACTAATGGTGTACTAATGGTGTACTAATGTGTACTAAGGGTGTACTAATGTGTACTAATGGTGTACTAATGGTGTACTACGGTGTACTAAGGGTGTACTAATGGTGTACTAATGTGTACTAAGTGTGTACTAACGTGTACTAAGTGTGTACTAACGTGTACTAAGGGTGTACTAATGTGTACTAATGGTGTACTAATGTGTACTAATGGTGTACTAATGTGTACTAAGTGTGTACTAACGTGTACTAAGTGTGTACTAACGTGTACTAAGTGTGTACTAACGTGTACTAATGTGTACTAATGGTGTACTAATGTGTACTAAATGTGTACTAATGTGTACTAATGTGTACTAAGGATGTACTAATGAGCTATGTGAGATTGTAAAAAAAGGAATCATAATAGAAGATGAAGAAGAAATTATATTATTTCAGTGTAGATAAGGGAAGGGCAGGTTAAAATAAAAACATGACAGCCAGACAAGCCAGTGTATGAATCAAACGGATTTGCATATGAATGGAGTGGAAATTAGCTGACTTCCTGATCTGTAAGGTAAGTAACTTTAATGTGTCAAGCAGATTACACGTTTTCTTTGCCAATTATGAAACGTAGCAATGTTTAAGAAATGGATTTCCTGTTGTCATGATAACGAGGTACCCAAAAGTAGTTTTTTTAGCTAAACAGCGAAATTGTCACGGAAATCAGCCTTGTTTTTAGAAAAAAATATTTTATTTAAGCTTTATTGCAAGTCAGTTAAGAACAAATTCTTACTTTACAATGACGACTTACCCCTGCCAAACCCTCCCTTGTTTGCATAGCGATAATTAAAAGAACATCACTTAGGCTGTAATGACCTCCAAAGTTCTAATCGTTAGGTCATCACACCGTTGATATAGCAACGGACGCTAATATTTAATCGAATCCCATTGTGACGCAGAGGGGGACACTTTTCGGCTGGGGGACATTATTTGGCATGACAGGCCCCCCAACCAAATCTCGCTTAGGGTCCCCAAAAGGTTAGAACCGGCCCTGAGGCAAACCATATACCAAATTTTGTACATGCATTTTAATTGCTGACATATAAAATTGTTGAGTGCAAATCCAACCCTTGAAATTTAGGTACAGTATGAAAATAAGGCGATGACAATTAGGAAACAGGAGATGAGCATTACAGGTTGTAACATCCTGACCAGAGTTCTTATGTGTTTTGCTTGTTTAGTGTTGGTCAGGGCGTGAGCTGGGTGGGAATTCTATGTTGTGTGTCTAGTTCGTCTGTTTCTGTGTCCAGCCTAATATGGTTCTCAATCAGAGGCAGCTGTCAATCGTTGTCCCTGATTGAGAATCATATATAGGTGGCTTGTTTTGTGTTGGGGATTGTGGGTGGTTGTTTCCTGTCTCTGTGTTTGTGTTCTGCACCAGATAGGACTGTTTCGGTTTGCCACATTTTGTTATTTTGTTCGTTGTAAGTGTTCACTGTTTTCGTTTAATTAAACATGTTGAGCACTGGCTACGCTGCGTGTTGGTCCGATCCCTGTTTCACCCCCTCTTCTAGTGAAGAGAGGGAAGGCTGCCGTTACACAGGTTAAGTTTTATTTTATTTCATTCCTTTTAGCAATGTTGCTTGCAAAAAGGTTGCAGTTGTTCCCATAGACAAACAGTACATGGTTGTTCTATGTATCACTGACCCTGGATAAGCTAGGCACTGGGCTAACACAGCTAATCTTTTAGGTCAATAATATGCAGTTTTTATTAACATTTTGTTGGCTTTATAATCATGAGAGAAATTAAACTAGCTATTAGCTAGATATTTTTACCTAGGTACAGTGCATTCTGAAAGGATTCAGACACCTTGACTTTTTCCACATTTTGTTACGTTACAGCCTGATTCTAAAATGGATTAAATAGAAAATAAAAAATACTCCTCATCAATCTACACAAAATAACCCATAATGACAAAGCAAACCAAGTTTATAGATTTTTTAGTAAATTTATAAAAAATCAAAAACAGGAATACTGTATTTACATAAGTATTCAGACCTTTCCTATGAGACTCGAAATTGAGCTCAGGTGCATCCTGTTTCCATTGATCATCCTTGAGATGTTTCTATAACTTGATTGGAGTCCACCTGTGGTAAATCCAACTGATTGGACATGATTTGGAAAGGCACACACCTGTCTATATGAGGTCCCACAGTTGACAGTGCATGTCAGAGCAAAAACCAAGCCATAAGGTCGAAGGAATTGTTCGTAGAGCTCCGAGACAGGATTGTGTCGAGGCACAGATCTGGGGAAGGGTACCAAAAAATATCTGCGGCATTGAAGGTACCCAAGACCACAGTGGCCTCCATCATTCTTAAATGGAAGAAACTGAGCAATCAAGGGTGAAGAGTCTTAGTCAGGTAGGTGACCAAGAACACGATGGTCACTCTGACAGAGCTCCAGAGTTCCTCTGTGGAGATGGTAGAACCAATCAGGCTTTTATGGTAGAGTGGCCAGACTGAAGCAACTCTTCAGTAAAAGGAACATGAAAGCTCGCTTGGAGTTTGGATTCTCTGGTCTGATGATACCAAGATGGAACTCTTTGGCCTGAATGTCAAGCGTCACATCACATTTTTCAGCGGCAGGGACTGGGAGACTAGTCAGGGTCAAGGGAAAGATGAACGGAGCAAAGTACAGAGAGATCCTTGAAGTACAAAGAGATCCGCTCCAGTGCAGTTCACCTTCCAACAGTACAATGGCCCTTAACACACAGCCAAGACAAAGCAGAAGTGGCTTCAGGAAAAGTCTCTGAATGTCCTTGAGTGGCCCAGCCAGAGCACGGACTCAACCCGATCGAACATCTCTGGAGAGACCTGAAAATAGCTGTGTAGCGATGTGTGCCACCACTGTAGACCATTGATATGGCCACCACTGTAGACTAGTGATATATGGCCACCACTGTAGACTATTAGTATATGGCCACCACTGTAGACTATTGATATTTGGCCACCACTGTAGACTATTGATATGGCCACCACTGTAGACTATTGATATATGGCCACCACTGTAGACTATTGATATATGGGCACCACTGTAGACTATTGACATGGCCACCACTGTAGACTATTGATATATGGCCACCACTGTAGACTATTGATATGGCCACCACTGTAGACTATTGACATGGCCACCACTGTAGACAATTGATATATGGCCACCACTGTAGACTATTGATATGGCCACCACTGTAGACTATTGATATATGTCCACGACTGTAGACTATTGATATATGGCCACCACTGTAGACTATTGATATGGCCACCACTGTAGACTATTGATATGGCCACCACTGTAGACTATTGATATATGTCCACCACTGTAGACTATTGATATAAGGCCACCACTGTAGACCATTGATATAGCCACCAGTGTAGACTATTTATATGGCCACCACTGTAGACTACTGATATATGGCCACCACTGTAGACCATTGATATAGGGCCACCACTGTAGACCATTGTTATAGCCACCACTGTAGACTATTTATATAGCCACCACTGTAGACTATTGATATATGGCCCCCACTGTATACTGTTTATATGGCCACCACTGTAGACTATTGATATATGGCCACCACTGTAGACCATTGATATGGCCACCACTGTAGACTACTGATATACGGCCACCACTGTAGACTATTTATATGGACACCACTGTAGACTATTGATATGGCCACCACTGTAGACTATTGATATATGCCACCACTGTAGACTATTGATATGGACACCACTGTAGACTATTGATTTGGCCACCACTGTAGACTATTGATATATGCCACCACTGTAGACTATTAATATGGCCACCACTGTAAACTACTGATATGGCCACCACTGTAGACTACTGATAGGGCTACCACTGTAGACAATTTATATAGCCACCACTGTAGACTATTTATATAGCCACCACTGTAGACTATTGATATATGCCACCACTGTAGACCATCGATATATGGCCACCACTGTAAACTATTGATATGGCCACCACTGTAGACTACTGATATGGCCACCACTGTAAACTATTGATATATGGCCACCACTGTAGACTATTGATATATGCCACCACTGTAGACCATTGATATATGGCCACCACTGTAGACTATTGATATGGCCACCACTGTAGACTATTGATATGGCCACCACTGTAGACTATTGATATATGCCACCACGGTAGACCATTGATATATGGCCACCACTGTAGACTATTGATATATATGCCACCACTGTAGACTATTGATATGGCCACCACTGTAGACTATTTATATGGCCACCACTGTAGACTATTTATATGGCCACCACTGTTGACTATCGATATATGCCACCACTGTAGACTACTGATATATGCCACCACTGTAGACTATTGATATGGCCACCACTGTAGACCATTGATATAGCCACCACTGTAGACTATTGATATATGGCCACCACTGTAGACCATTTATATGGCCACCACTGTAGACTATTGATATATGGCCACCACTGTAGACTATTGATATGGCCACCACTGTAGACTATTGATATATGCCACCACTGTAGACCATTGATATATGGCCACCACTGTAAACTATTGATATGGCCACCACTGTAGACTATTGATATATGGCCACCACTGTAGACAATTGATATATGCCACCACTGTAGACCATTGATATATCGCCACCACTGTAGACCATTGATATATGGCCACCACTGTAGACTATTGATATATGGCCACCAGTGTAGACTATTGATATATGCCACCACTGTAGACCATTGATATATCGCCACCACTGTAGACCATTGATATATGGCCACCACTGTAGACTATTGATATATGGCCACCACTGTAGACTATTGATATGGCCACCACTGTAGACCATTGATATATCGCCACCACTGTAGACTATTGATATATGCCACCACTGTAGACCATTGATATATCGCCACCACTGTAGACTATTGATATATCGCCACCACTGTAGACTATTGATATCAATCAGTCAATCAATCAAGTTTATTTTATATAGCCCTTCGTACATCAGCTAATATCTCGAAGTGCTGTACAGAAACCCAGCCTAAAACCCCAAACAGCAAGCAATGCAGGTGTAGAAGCACGGTGGCTAGGAAAAACTCCCTAGATAGGCCAAAACCGAGGAAGAAACCTAGAGAGGAACCAGGCTATGAGGGGTGGCCAGTCCTCTTCTGGCTGTGCCGGGTGGAGATTATAACAGAACTATGCCAAGATGTTCAAAATGTTCATAAGTGACAAGCATGGTCAAATAATAATCATGAATAATTTTCAGTTGGCTTTTCATAGCCGATCATTAAGAGTTGAAAACAGCAGGTCTGGGACAGGTGGAGGTTCGATAACCGCAGGCAGAACAGTTGAAACTGGAATAGCAGCAAGGCCAGGTGGACTGGGGACAGCAAGGAGTCATCATGCCCGGTAGTCCTGACGTATGGTCCTAGGGCTCAGGTCCTCCGAGAGAGAGAGAGAAAGAAAGAGAGAAGGAGAGAATTAGAGAGAGCCAAGATTTTCAAAATGTTCATAAATGACAAGCATGGTCAAATAACAATCAGGAATAAATGTCAGTTGGCTTTTCATAGCCGATCACTAAGAGTTGAAAACAGCAGGTCTGGGACAGGTAGGGGTTCCGTAACCGCAGGCAGAACAGTTGAAACTGGAATAGCAGCAAGGCCAGGCGGACTGGGGACAGCAAGGAGTCATCATGCCCGGTAGTCCTGACGTATGGTCCTAGGGCTCAGGTCCTCCGAGAGAGAGAGAGAAAGAAAGAGAGAAGGAGAGAATTAGAGAGAGCCAAGATTTTCAAAATGTTCATAAATGACAAGCATGGTCAAATAACAATCAGGAATAAATGTCAGTTGGCTTTTCATAGCCGATCACTAAGAGTTGAAAACAGCAGGTCTGGGACAGGTAGGGGTTCCGTAACCGCAGGCAGAACAGTTGAAACTGGAATAGCAGCAAGGCCAGGCGGACTGGGGACAGCAAGGAGTCATCATGCCCGGTAGTCCTGACGTATGGTCCTAGGGCTCAGGTCCTCCGAGAGAGAGAAAGAAAGAGAGAAGGAGAGAATTAGAGAGAGCCAAGATTTTCAAAATGTTCATAAATGACAAGCATGGTCAAATAATAATCAGGAATAAAAGTCAGTTGGCTTTTCATAGCCGAAAATTAAGAGTTGAAAGCAGCAGGTCTGGGACAGGTAGGGGTTCCATAACCGCAGGCAGAGCAGTTGAAACTGGAACAGCAGCAAGGCCAGGTGGACTGGGGACAGCAAGGAGTCATCATGCCCGGTTTGCCGTGACGTATGGTCCTAGGGCTCAGGTTCTCAGAGAGAGAGAAAGAAAGAGAGAATGAGAGAATTAGAGAGAGCATACTTAAATTCACACAGGACACTGGATAAGACAGGAGAAGTACTCCAGGTATAACCAACTGACCCTAGCCCCCCGACACATAAACTACTGCAGCATAAATACTGGAGGCTGAGACAGGAGGGGTCAGGAGACACTGTGGCCCCATCCGATGATACCCCCGGACAGGGCCAAACAGGAAGGATATAACCCCACCCACTTTGCCAAAGCACAGCCCCCGCACAACTAGAGGGATATCTTCAGCCACCAACTTACAATCCTGAGACAAGGCCGAGTATAGCCCACAAAGATCTCCACCACAGCACAAACCAAGGGGGGGCGCCAACCCAGACAGGAAGATCACGTCAGTAACTCAACCCACTCAAGTGACGCACCCCTCCTAGGGACGGCATGAAAGAGCACCAGTAAGCCAGTGACTCAGCCCCTGTAATAGGGTTAGAGGCGGAGAATCCCAGTGGAGAGAGGGGAACCGGCCAGGCAGAGACAGCAAGGGCGGTTCGTTGCTCCAGAGCCTTTCCGTTCACCTTCACACTCCTGGGCCAGACTACACTCAATCATATGACCTACTGAAGAGATAAGTCTTCAGTAAAGACTTAAAGGTTGAGACCGAGTCTGCGTCTCTCACATGGGTAGGCAGACCGTTCCATAAAAATGGAGATCTATAGGAGAAAGCCCTGCCTCCAGCTGTTTGCTTAGAAATTCTAGGGACAATTAGAAGGCCTGCGTCTTGTGACCGTAGCGTACGTGTAGGTATGTACGGCAGGACCAACTCGGAAAGATAGGTAGGAGCAAGCCCATGTAACGCTTTATAGGTTAACAGTAAAACCTTGAAATCAGCCCTTGCCTTAACAGGAAGCCAGTGTAGGGAAGCTAGCACTGGAGTAATATGATCAAATTTCTTGGTTCTAGTCAGGATTCTAGCAGCCGTATTTAGTACTAACTGAAGTTTATTTAGTGCTTTATCCGGGTAGCCGGAAAGTAGAGCATTACAGTAATCTAACCTAGAAGTAACAAATGCATGGATTAATTTTTCTGCATCATTTTTGGACAGAAAATTTCAGATTTTTGCAATGTTACGTAGATGGAAAAAAGCTGTCCTTGAAACAGTCTTGATATGTTCGTCAAAAGAGAGATCAGGGTCAAGAGTAACGCCGAGGTCCTTCACAGTTTTATTTGAGACGACTTTACAACCATCAAGATGAATTGTCAGATTTAACAGAAGATCTCTTTGTTTCTTGGGACCCAGAACAAGCATCTCTGTTTTGTCCGAGTTTAAAAGTAGAACGTTTTCAGCCATCCACTTCCTTATGTCTGAAAAACAGGCTTCTAGCGAGGGCAATTTTGGGGCTTCACCATGTTTCATTGAAATGTACAGCTGTGTGTCATCCGCATAGCAGTGAAAGTTAACATTATGTTTTCGAATAACATCCCCAAGAGGTAAAATATATAGTGAAAACAATAGTGTTCCTAAAACGGAACCTTGAGGAACACCGAAATGTACAGTTGATTTGTCAGAGGACAAACCATTCACAGAGACAAACTGATATCTTTCCGACAGGTAAGATCTAAACCAGGCCAGAACTTGTCCGTGTAGACCAATTTGGGTTTCCAGTCTCTCCAAAAGAATGTGGTGATCGATGGTGTCAAAGGCAGCACTAAGGTCTAGTAGCACGAGGACAGATGCAGAGCCTCGGTCTGACGCCATTAAAAGGTCATTTACCACCTTCACAAGTGCAGTCTCAGTGCTATGATGGGGTCTAAAACCAGACTGAAGCATTTCGTATACATTGTTTGTCTTCAGGAAGGCAGTGAGTTGCTGCGCAACAGCTTTTTCAAAATTTTTTGAGAGGAATGGGAGATTCGATATAGGCCGATAGTTTTTTATATTTTCCGGGTCAAGGTTTGGCTTTTTCAAGAGAGGCTTTATTACTGCCACTTTTAGTGAGTTTGGTACACATCCGGTGGATAGAGAGCTGTTTATTATGTTCAACATAGGAGGGCCAAGCACAGGAAGCAGCTCTTTCAGTAGTTTAGTAGGAATAGGATCCAGTATGCAGCTTGAAGGTTTGGAGGCCATGATTATTTTCATCATTGTGTCAAGAGATATAGTACTAAAACACTTAAGTGTCTCTCCCGATCCCAGGCCCTGGCAGAGCTGTGCAGATCCAGGACAGCTAAGCCCTGGAGGAATACGGAGATTCAAAGAGGAGTCCGTAATTTGCTTTCTAATGGTCATGATCTTTTCCTCAAAGAAGTTCATGAATTTATTACTGCTGAAATGAAAGCCATCCTCTCTTGGGGAATGCTGCTTTTTAGTTAGCTTTGCAACAGTATCAAAAAGAAATTTTGGATTGTTCTTATTTTCCTCAATTAGGTTGGAAAAGTAGGATGATCGAGCAGCAGTGAGGGCTCTTCGGTACTGCACGGTACTGTCTTTCCAAGCTAGTCGGAAGACTTCCAGTTTGGTGTGGCACCATTTCCGTTCCAATTTTCTGGAAGCTTGCTTCAGAGCTCGGGTATTTTCTGTATACCAGGGAGCTAGTTTCTTATGACAAATGTTTTTCGTTTTTAGGGGTGCAACTACATCTAGGGTATTGCACAAGGTTAAATTGAGTTCCTCAGTTAGGTGGTTAACTGATTTTTGTCCTCTGACGTCCTTGGGTAGGCAGAAGGAGTCTGGAAGGGCATCAAGGAATTTTTGTGTTGTCTGAGAATTTATAGCACGACTTTTGATGCTCCTTGGTTGGGGTCTGAGCAGATTATTTGTTGCGATTGCAAACGTAATAAAATGGTGGTCCGATAGTCCAGGATTATGTGGAAAAACATTAAGATCTACAACATTTATTCCATGGGACAAAACTAGGTCCAGAGTATGACTGTGGCAGTGAGTAGGTCCAGAGACATGTTGGACAAAACCCACTGAGTCGATGATGGCTCCGAAAGACTTTTGGAGTGGGTCTGTGGACTTCTCCATATGAATATTAAAATCACCAAAAATTAGAATATGATCTGCTGTGACTACAAGGTCTGATAGGAATTCAGGGAACTCAGAGAGGAACGCTGTATATGGCCCAGGAGGCCTGTAAACAGTAGCTATAAAAAGTGATTGAGTAGGCTGCATAGATTTCATGACTAGAAGCTCAAAAGACGAAAACGTCATTTTTTTTTTTGTAAATTGAAATTTGCTATCGTAAATGTTAGCAACACCTCCGCCTTTGCGGGATGCACGGGGGATATGGTCACTAGTGTAACCAGGAGGTGAGGCCTCATTTAACACAGTAAATTCATCAGGCTTAAGCCATGTTTCAGTCAGGCCAATCACATCAAGATTATGATCAGTGATTAGTTCATTGACTATGACTGCCTTTGAAGTGAGGGATCTAACATTAAGTAACCCTATTTTGAGATGTGAGGTATCACGATCTCTTTCAATAATGGCAGGAATGGAGGAGGTCTTTATCCTAATGAGATTGCTAAGGCGAACACCGCCATGTTTAGTTTTGCCCAACCTAGGTCGAGGCACAGACACAGTCTCAATGGGGATGGCTGAGCTGACTACACTGACTGTGCTATTGGCAGACTCCACTAAGCTGGCAGGCTGCTGCCTGGCCTGCACCCTATTTCATTGTGGAGCTAGAGGAGTTAGAGCCCTATCTATGTTAGTAGATAAGATGAGAGCACCCCTCCAACTAGGATGGAGTCCGTCACTCCTCAGCAGGTCAGGCTTGGTCCTGTTTGTGGGTGAGTCCCAGAAAGAGGGCCAATTATCTACAAATTCTATCTTTTGGGAGGGGCAGAAAACAGTTTTCAACCAGCGATTGAGTTGTGAGACTCTGCTGTAGAGCTCGTCACTCCCCCTAACTGGGAGGGGGCCAGAGACAATTACTCGATGCCGACACATCTTTCTAGCTGATTTACACGCTGAAGCTATGTTGCACTTGGTGACCTCTGACTGTTTCATCCTAACATCGTTGGTGCCGACGTGGATAACAATATCTCTATACTCTCTACACTCGCCAGATTTAGCTTTAGCCAGCACCATCTTCAGATTAGCCTTAACGTCGGTAGCCCTGCCCCCTGGTAAACAGTGTATGATCGCTGGGTGATTCGTTTTAAGTCTAATACTGCGGGTAATGGAGTCGCCAATGACTAGGGTTTTCAATTTGTCAGAGCTAATGGTTGGAGCCTTCGGCGTCTCAGACCCCGTAACGGGAGGAGTAGAGACAAGAGAAGACTCAGCCTCAGACTCCGACTCGCTACTTAATGGGGAAAACCGGTTGAAAGTTTCTGTCGGCTGAATGAGCGACACCAGTTGAGCATTCCAACAGCATTTCCCTCCAGAAGCCATGAGAAAGTTGTCCGGCTGCGGGGACTGTGCGGGGGGATTTATACTAACGTTACTATCTGTACTTACTGGTGGCACAGACGCTGTTTCTTCCTTTCCTACACTGAAATAACCCTTGCCTAACGATTGCGTCTGAAGCTGGGCTTGCAGCACAGCTATCCTCGCCATAAGGCGATCGTTCTCCTGTATATTATGAGTACAGCGACTGCAATTAGAAGACATCATGTTAATGTTACTACTTAGCTTCGGCTGTTGAAGGTGCTGACGAACCATGTCCAGATAAAGCGTCCGGAGTGAAAAAGTTGAATGAGGGAAAAAAGTTGCGATGGAAAAACAAAAAATATAAACGGTAATTAAAAAGAAAAAAAGAAAAAAAACGTAAAGTTGTCAGCTAGCAAAGTAAAGTTGGCAACAAAACGCACAGCAACACGTCTGCAAATTCAAGAGGAAGTCATATGGCCACCACTGTAGACTATTGATATATGCCACCACTGTAGACTATTGATATATGCCACCACTGTAGACTATTGATATATGCCACCACTGTAGACTATTGATATATCGCCACCACTGTAGACTATTGATATGGCCACCACTGTAGACCATTGATATGGCCACCACTGTAGACTATTGATATATGGCCACCACTGTAGACTATTGATATAGCCACCACTGTAGACCATTGATATAAGGCCACCATGGTATACCATTGATATATGGCCACCACTGTAGACCATTTATATAAGGCCACCAGTGTAGACCATTGATATAGCCACCACTGTAGACTATTTATATGGCCACCACTGTAGACTACTGATATAAGGCCACCACTGTAGACTATTTATATAGCCACCACTGTAGACTATTTATATGGCCACCACTGTAGACTATTGATATATGGCCACCACTGTAGACCATTGATATGGCCACCACTGTAGACTATTGATATGGCCACCACTGTAGACTATTGATATGGCCACCACTGTAGACTATTGATATGGCCACCAGTGTAGACTATTGATATGGCCACCACTGTAGACTATTATTATATGGCCACCACTGTAGACTATTATTATATGGCCACCACTGTAGACTATTCATATGGCCACCACTGTAGACCATTGATATGGCCACCACTGTAGACTATTATTATATGGCCACCACTGTAGACTATTCATATGGCCACCACTGTAGACTATTGATATATGGCCACCACTGTAGACTATTGATATGGCCACCACTGTAGACTATTGATATGGCCACCACTGTAGACTATTGATATTGCACCAGTGTAGACTATTGATATGGCCACCACTGTAGACTATTGATATATGCCACCACTGTAGACTATTGATATATGGCCACCACTGTAGACAATTATTATATGGCCACCACTGTAGACTACTGATATATGGCCACCACTGTAGACTATTGATATTTGGCCACCACTGTAGATTTTTGATATATGGCCACCACTGTAGACTATTATTATATGGCCACCACTGTAGACTATTGATATATGGCCACCACTGTAGACTATTGATATAGCCACCACTGTAGACCATTGATATAAGGCCACCACTGTATACCATTGATATAGCCACCACTGTAGACTATTTATATAAGGCCACCAGTGTAGACCATTGATATAGCCAGCACTGTAGATTTTTTATATGGCCACCACTGTAGACTACTGATATAAGGCCACCACTGTAGACTATTTATATAGCCACCACTGTAGACTATTTATATGGCCACCACTGTAGACTATTGATATGGCCACCACTGTAGACTATTGATATGGCCACCACTGTAGACTATTGATATATGGCCACCACTGTAGACAATTATTAAATGACCACCACTGTAGACTATTGATATATGGCCACCACTGTAGACTATTTATATAGCCACCACTGTAGACTATTTATATGGCCAACACTGTAGACTATTGATATGGCCACCACTGTAGACTATTGATATGGCCACCACTGTAGACTATTGATATATGGCCACCACTGTAGACAATTATTATATGACCACCACTGTAGACTATTGATATATGGCCACCACTGTAGACTATTGATATATGGCCACCACTGTAGACTATTGATATATGGCCACCACTGTAGACTATTGATATAGCCACCACTGTAGACCATTGATATAGCCACCACTGTAGACTATTTATATGGCCACCACTGTAGACTACTGATATATGGCCACCACTGTAGACCATTTATATAAGGCCATCAGTGTAGACCATTGATATAGCCACCACTGTAGACTATTTATATGGCCACCACTGTAGACTACTGATATAAGGCCACCACTGTAGACTATTTATATAGCCACCACTGTAGACTATTGATATGGCCACCACTGTAGACTATTATTATATGGCCACCACTGTAGACTATTATTATATGGCCACCACTGTAAACTACTGATATGGCCACCACTGTAGACTACTGATATATGGCCACCACTGTAGACTATTGATATGGACACCACTGTAGACTATTGATATATGCCACCACTGTAGACTATTGATATGGACACCACTGTAGACTATTGATATATGGCCACCACTGTAGACTACTGATATGGCCACCACTGTAGACTACTGATATGGCCACCACTGTAGACTATTTATATAGCCACCACTGTAGACTATTTATATGGCCACCACTGTAGACTATTGATATATGGCCACCACTGTAGACTATTGATATATGGCCACCACTGTAGACTATTGCTATATGCCACCACTATAGACCATTGATATATGGCCACCACTGTAGACTACTGATATGGCCACCACTGTAAACTACTGATATGGCCACCACTGTAGACTATTGATATGGCCACCACTGTAGACTACTGATATGGCCACCACTGTAAACTATTGATATATGGCCACCACTGTAGACTATTGATATATGCCACCACTGTAGACCATTGATATATGGCCACCACTGTAGACTATTGATATGGCCACCACTGTAGACTATTGATATATGCCACCACTCTAGACCATTGATATATGGCCACCACTGTAGACTATTGATATATGGCCACCACTGTAGACCATTGATATATGGCCACCACTGTAGACCATTGATATATGGCCACCACTGTAGACTATTGATATATGGCCACCACTGTAGACTATTGATATATGGCCACCACTGTAGACCATTGATATATGGCCACCACTGTAGACTATTGATATATGGCCACCACTGTAGACTATTGATATGGCCACCACTGTAGACTATTGATATATGCCACCACTGTAGACCATTGATATATGGCCACCACTGTAGACTATTGATATATGGCCACCACTGTAGACCATTGATATTTGGCCACCACTGTAGACCATTGATATTTGGCCACCACTGTAGACTATTGATATATGGCCACCACTGTAGACTATTGATATATGGCCACCACTGTAGACTATTGATATATGGCCACCACTGTAGACTATTTATATGGCCACCACTGTAGACTATTGATATATTTTATTTTTATTTTTATTTTATTTCACCTTTATTTAACCAGGTAGGCTAGTTGAGAACAAGTTCTCATTTGCAACTGCGACCTGGCCAAGATAAAGCATAGCAGTGTGAACAGACAACAACACAGAGTTACACATGGAGTAAACAATAAACAAGTCAATAACATGGTGGAAAAAAAGAGAATCTATATACAATGTGTGCAAAAGGCATGAGGAGATAGGCAATAAATCTAATAATTACAATTTAGCAGATTAACACTGGAGTGATAAATCGTCAGATGATCATGTGCAAGTAGAGATACTGGTGTGCAAAAGAGCAGAAAAGTAAATAAATAAAAGCAGTATGGGGGTGAGGTAGGTAAATTGGGTGGGCTATATACCGATGGACTATGTACAGCTGCAGCAATCGGTTAGCTGCTCAGATAGCAGATGTTTAAAGTTGTTGAGGGAGATAAAAGTCTCCAACTTCAGAGATTTTTGCAATTCGTTCCAGTCGCAGGCAGCAGAGAACTGGAAGGAAAGGCGACCAAATTAGGTTTTGGCTTTAGGGATGATCAGTGAGATACACCTTCTGGAGCGCGTGCTACGGGTGGGTGTAGCCATCGTGACCAGTGAACTGAGATAAGGCGGCACTTTACCTAGCATAGCATTGTAGATGACCTGGAGCCAGTGGGTCTGACGACGAACATGTAGCGAGGGCCAGCCGACTAGGGCATACAGGTCGCAGTGGTGGGTCGTATAAGGTGCTTTAGTAACAAAACGGATGGCACTGTGATAAACTGCATCCAGTTTGCTGAGTAGTATTGGAAGCTATTTTGTAGATGACATCGCCGAAGTCGAGGATCGGTAGGATAGTCAGTTTTACTAGGGTAAGTTTGGCGGCGTGAGTGAAGGAGGCTTTGTTGCGAAATAGAAAGCCGACTCTAGATTTGATTTTGGATTGGAGATGTTTGATATGAGTCTGGAAGGAGAGTTTGCAGTCTAGCCAGACACCTAGGTACTTATAGATGTCCACATATTCTAGGTCGGAACCGTCCAGGGTGGTGATGCTAGTCGGGCGTGCGGGTGCAGGCAGCGAACGGTTGAAAAGCATGCATTTGGTTTTACTAGCGTTTAAGAGCAGTTGGAGGCCACGGAAGGAGTGTTGTATGGCATTGAAGCTCGTTTGGAGGTTAGATAGCACAGTGTCCAAGGAAGGGCCAGAAGTATACAGAATGGTGTCGTCTGCGTAGAGGTGGATCAGGGAATCGCCCGCAGCAAGAGCAACATCATTGATGTATACAGATAAAAGAGTAGGCCCGAGAATTGAACCCTGTGGTACCCCCATAGAGACTGCCAGAGGACCGGACAACATGCCCTCCGATTTGACACACTGAACTCTGTCTGCAAAGTAGTTGGTGAACCAGGCAAGGCAGTCATTAGAAAAACCGAGGCTACTGAGTCTGCCGATAAGAATATGGTGATTGACAGAGTCGAAAGCCTTGGCCAGGTCGATGAAGACGGCTGCACAGTACTCTCTTTTATCGATGGCGGTTATGATATCGTTTAGTACCTTGAGCGTGGCTGAGGTGCACCCGTGACCGGCTCGGAAACCGGATTGCACAGCGGAGAAGGTACGGTGGGATTCGAGATGGTCAGTGATCTGTTTGTTGACTTGGCTTTCGAAGACCTTAGATAGGCAGGGCAGGATGGATATAGGTCTGTAACAGTTTGGGTCCAGGGTGTCTCCCCCTTTGAAGAGGGGGATGACCGCGGCAGCTTTCCAATCCTTGGGGATCTCAGATGATACGAAGGAGAGGTTGAACAGGCTGGTAATAGGGGGTGCGACAATGGTGGCGGACAGTTTCAGAAATAGGGGGTCCAGATTGTCAAGCCCAGCTGATTTGTATGGGTCCAGGTTTTGCAGCTCTTTCAGAACATCTGCTATCTGGATTTGGGTAAAGGAGAAGCTGGGGGGGCTTGGGCGAGTAGCAGCGGGGGGGGCGGAGCTGTTGGCCAAGGTTGGAGTCGCCAGGAGGAAGGCATGGCCAGCCGTTGAGAAATGCTTGTTGAAGTTTTCGATTATCACGGATTTATCGGTGGTGACCGTGTTACCTAGCCTCAGTGCAGTGGGCAGTTGGGAGGAGGTGCTCTTGTTCTCCATGGACTTTACAGTATCCCAGAACTTTTTGGAGTTAGAGCTACAGGATGCAAATTTCTGCTTGAAAAGGCTGGCCTTTGCTTTCCTGACTGACTGCGTGTATTGGTTCCTGACTTCCCTGAACAGTTTTATATCGCGGGGACTCTTCGATGCTATTGCAGTTCGCCACAGGATGTTTTTGTGCTGGTCGAGGGCAGTCAGGTCTGGAGTTAACCAAGGGCTATATCTGTTCTTAGTTCTGCATTTTTTGAACGGAGCATGCTTGTCTAATATGGTGAGGAAGTAACTTTTAAAGAATGACCAGGCATCCTCAACTGACGGGATGAGGTCAATATCCTTCCAGGGTACCCGGGCCAGGTCGATTAGAAAGGCCTGCTCGCAGAAGTGTTTTAGGGAGCGTTTGACAGTGATGAGGGGTGGTCGTTTGACCGCGGACCCGTAGCGGATACAGGCAATGAGGCAGTGATCGCTGAGATCTTGATTGAAGACAGCAGAGGTGTATTTGGAGGGCAAGTTGGTCAGGATAATGTCTATTAGGGTGCCCATGTTTACGGATTTGGGGTTGTACCTGGTGGGTTCCTTGATGATTTGTGTGAGATTGAGGGCATCTAGCTTAGATTGTAGGACTGCCGGGGTGTTAAGCATATCCCAGTTTAGGTCACCTAACAGAACAAACTCTGAAGCTAGATGGGGGGCGATCAATTCACAGATGGTGTCCAGGGCACAGCTGGGAGCTGAGGGGGGTCGGTAGCAGGCGGCAACAGTGAGAGACTTATTTCTGGAGAGATTAATTTTTAAAATTAGTTCGAACTGTTTGGGCATAGACCTGGAAAGTATGACAGAACTTTGCAGGCTATCTCTGCAGTACATTGCAACTCCTCCCCCTTTGGCAGTTCTATCTTGACGGAAAGTGTTATAGTTGGGTATGGAAATCTCTGAATTTTTGGTGGCCTTCCTAAGCCAGGATTCAGACACGGCAATGACATCAGGGTTGGCAGAGTGTGCTAAAGCGGTGAGTAAGACAAACTTAGGGAGGAGGCTTCTGATGTTGACATGCATGAGACCAAGGCTTTTTCGATCACAGAAGTCAACAAATGAGGGTGCCTGGGGACATGCAGGGCCTGGGTTTACCTCCACATCACCCGAGGAACAGAGGAGTAGTAGGATGAGGGTGCGGCTAAAGGCTATCAAAACTGGTCGCCTAGAGCGTTGGGGACAAGGAATAAAAGGAGCAGATTTATGGGCATGGTAGAATAGATTCTGGGCATAATGTGCAGACAGGGGTATGGTGGGGCACGGGTACAGCGGAGGCAAGCCCAGGCACTGGGTGATGATAAGAGAGGTTGTATCTCTGGACATGCTGGTCACAATGGGTGAGGTCACCGCATGTGTGGGAGGTGGGACAAAGGAGGTATCAGAGGTACGGGGAGTGGAACTACGGGCTCCATTGCAAACCAAAACAATGATAACTAGCCTGAACAATAGTATACAAGGCATATTGATATTTGAGAGGGACATTCAGTAAGGCATAAAGTAATTGCAGGTCTTGATTGGGAGAGCTAGCTATAACAGCAGCTAGTCAGCTAACACAGCAACAGCAGGTAAAATGGCGATGACTAGGCAGAGAGGGTCGGATTAACTACACACAGAGCCTGAGTTAAAACACAGAGCCGACAGATAAAACACAAATAAACAGAATGGAGTACCGTGAATTAATGGACAGTCCAGCAGGCATCAGCTATGTAGCCAAGTGATCATAGTGTCCAGGGGGCAGCCGTAGATGGAGCAGGGAAGCCGCCACTACGCTAGCACGCGGCGTTTAAAGTTAGTAGCCCGGGGGTGGTCTGCTCAGACGGAGGGGGTCTGCTCAGACGGAGGCCGGTTGAGGGCACAGCGGATGGGGTATTTGTCGGCAGACCAGACGTGGTGGTGCGGCGGGGCGCCGTGTCGACAGAGAATCCAAGCCAGATGGCAAAAGAGGTATTGTAGAATTTTGTTTGCTAACTGGTGCTAGCTTCGTGGCAGTGGCGCTAGCTGCAAGCTAGCTGTGAGGATCAGAAGTAGTGGCTCAGGGATTACGGCAGGAATCCGGCGTTGTTGTGGAGAGACAGTCCGATGCTGGTAAATTGGTGAGTAATATCCAGGCTAATAACAGGGCTGGTGTCTGTGCAGAAGGTAAAAGCTGCTAGCAGTGGCTAACAATGACTAAATAGCTTGTAGCTGATTAGCTGGTTAGCTACTGGGGGTTCTTGAATGTGTTCCAAAGTAAAAAAAAAAATAATAGCGATTCCGTATCACATTGGGTGAGGTAGGTTACCGGAAGGTATAATCGAATAAAAAATTGAAAAGAGATAGATTTAAAAAATATATATATATACAAAAAATACGAAAAATACAAAAGTACACGAGAGGACGAAACAAAACAGGCCTACACTGCTACGCCATCTTGGATCAATGGCCGCCATCTTGGATATGGCCACCACTGTAGACTATTGATATATGGCCACCACTGTAGACTATTTATATATGGCCACCACTGTAGACTATTGATATATGGCCACCACTGTAGACTATTGATATAGCCACCACTGTAGACCATTGATATAAGGCCACCACTGTAGACCATTGATATAGCCACCACTGTAGACTATTGATATATGGCCGCCACTGTAGACTACTGATATATGGCCACCACTGTAGAACATTGATATAAGGCCACCACTGTAGACCATTGATATAGCCACCACTGTAGACTATTTATATGGCCACCACTGTAGACTACTGATATAAGGCCACCACTGTAGACTATTTACATAGCCACCACTGTATACTGTTTATATGGCCACCACTGTAGACTATTGATATATGGCCACCACTGTAGACCATTGATATGGCCACCACTGTAGACTATTGATATATGGCCACCACTGTAGACTACTGATATGGCCAACACTGTAAACTATTGATATATGGCCACCACTGTAGACTATTGATATATGGCCACCACTGTAGACTATTGAAATAGCCACCACTGTAGACTATTGATATGGCCACCACTGTAGACTATTGATATGGCCACCACTGTAGACTATTGGTATATGCCACCACTGTAGACTAATGATATAGCCACCACTGTAGACTATTGATATGGCCTCCACTGTAGACTATTGATATGGCCACCACTGTAGACTAGTGATATATGGCCACCACTGTAGACTATTGATATATGCCACCACTGTAGACTATTGATATGGCCACAAATGTAGACTATTTATATGGCCACCACTGTAGACTATTGATATATGGCCACCACTGTAGACTATTGATATGGCCACCACTGTAGACTATTGATATGGCCACCACTGTAGACTATTGATATGGCCACCACTGTAGACTATTGATATATGGCCACCACTGTAGACAAGTATTATATGGCCACCACTGTAGACTATTGATATGGACACCACTGTAGACTATTGATATATGGCCACCACTGTAGACTAATGATATGGCCACCACTGTAGACTATTGATATATGCCACCACTGTAGACAATTAATATATGGCCACCACTGTAGACTATTGATATATGGCCACCACTGTAGACTATTGATATATGGCCACCACTGTAGACAATTATTATATGGCCACCACTGTAGACTATTGATATATGGCCACCACTGTAGACTATTGATATATGGCCACCACTGTAGACAATTATTATATGTCCACCACTGTAGACTATTGATATATGGCCACCACTGTAGACTATTGATATATGGCCACCACTGTAGACAATTATTATATGTCCACCACTGTAGACTATTGATATATGGCCAACACTTTAGACTATTGATATATGGCCACCACTGTAGACTATTGATATATGGCCACCACTGTAGACTATTGAAATATGCCACCACTGTAGACTATTAATATATGGCCACCACTGTAGACTTTGATATATGGCCACCACTGTAGATCATTGATATGGCCACCACTGTAGACTATTGATATATGGCCACCACTGTAGACTATTGATATGGCCACCACTGTAGACTATTGATATGGCCACCACTGTAGACTATTGATATATGGCCACCACTGTAGACTATTGATATATGGCCACCACTGTAGACAATTATTATATGGCCACCACTGTAGACTATTGATAAGGACACCACTGTAGACTATTGATATATGGCCACCACTGTAGACTAATGATATGGCCACCACTGTAGACTATTGATATATGCCACCACTGTAGACTATTGATATGGCCACCACTGTAAACTACTGATATGGCCACCACTGTAGACTACTGATATGGCCACCACTGTAGACTACTGATATGGCCACCACTGTAGACAATTTATATAGCCACCACTGTAGACTATTTATATAGCCACCACTGTAGACTATTGATATATGGCCACCACTGTAGACTATTGATATATGCCACCACTGTAGACTACTGATATGGCTACCACTGTAGACTATTGATATATGGCCATCACTGTAGACTATTGGTATATGCCACCACTGTAGACTAATGATATAGCCACCACTGTAGACTATTGATATGGCCACCACTGTAGACTATTGATATGGCCACCACTGTAGACTAGTGATATATGGCCACCACTGTAGACTATTGATATATGCCACCACTGTAGACTATTGATTTATGGCCACCACTGTAGACTATTGATATATGCCACCACTGTAGACCATCGATATATGTCCACCACTGTAAACTATTGATATGGCCACCACTGTAGACTATTGATATGGCCACCACTGTAAACTACTGATATGGCCACCACTGTAGACTATTGATATATGGCCACCACTGTAGACTACTGATATGGCCAACACTGTAAACTATTGATATATGGCCACCACTGTAGACTATTGATATATGGCCACCACTGTAGACTATTGATATAGCCACCACTGTAGACTATTGATATGGCCACCACTGTAGACTATTGATATGGCCACCACTGTAGACTATTGGTATATGCCACCACTGTAGACTAGTGATATAGCCACCACTGTAGACTATTGATATGGCCACCACTGTAGACTAGTGATATAAGGCCACCACTGTAGACTATTGATATATGCCACCACTGTAGACTATTGATATGGCCACAAATGTAGACTATTTATATGGCCACCACTGTAGACTATTGATATATGACCACCACTGTAGACTATTGATATGGCCACCACTGTAGACTATTGATATGGCCACCACTGTAGACTATTGATATGGCCACCACTGTAGACTATTGATATATGGCCACCACTGTAGACAAGTATTATATGGCCACCACTGTAGACTATTGATATGGACACCACTGTAGACTATTGATATATGGCCACCACTGTAGACTACTGATATGGCCACCACTGTAGACTATTGATAATGCCCCCACTGTAGACAATTAATATATGGCCAACACTGTAGACTATTGATATATGGCCACCACTGTAGACTATTGATATATGGCCACCACTGTAGACAATTATTATATGGCCACCACTGTAGACTATTGATATATGGCCACCACTGTAGACTATTGATATATGGCCACCACTCTAGACAATTATTATATGTCCACCAATGTAAACTATTGATATATGGCCACCACTGTAGACTATTGATATATGGCCACCACTGTAGACTATTGATATATGGCCACCACTGTAGACTATTGATATATGGCCACCACTGTAGACAATTATTATATGTCCACCACTGTAGACTATTGATATATGGCCACCACTTTAGACTATTGATATATGGCCACCACTGTAGACTATTGATATATGGCCACCACTGTAGACTATTGATATATGCCACCGCTGTATACTATTAATATATGGCCACCACTGTAGACTATTGATATATGGCCACCACTGTAGACCATTGATATGGCCACCACTGTAGACTATTGATATATGACCACCACTGTAGACTATTGATATGGCCACCACTGTAGACTATTGATATGGCCACCACTGTAGACTATTGATATGGCCAACACTGTAGACTATTGATATATGGCCACCACTGTAGACTATTGATATGGCCAACACTGTAGACTATTGATATATGGCCACCACTGTAGACAATTGATATATGGCCACCACTGTAGACAATTATTATATGGCCACCACTGTAGACTATTGATAAGGACACCACTGTAGACTATTGATATATGGCCACCACTGTAGACTAATGATATGGCCACCACTGTAGACTATTGATATATGGCACCACTGTAGACTATTGATATGGCCACCACTGTAAACTACTGATATGGCCACCACTGTAGACTACTGTTATGGCCACCACTGTAGACTACTGATATGGCCACCACTGTAGACTATTGATAAGGACACCACTGTAGACTATTGATATATGGCCACCACTGTAGACTAATGATATGGCCACCACTGTAGACTATTGATATATGCCACCACTGTAGACTATTGATATGGCCACCACTGTAAACTATTGATATGGCCACCACTGTAGACTACTGTTATGGCCACCACTGTAGACTACTGATATGGCCACCACTGTAGACAATATATATAGCCACCACTGTAGACTATTTATATAGCCACCACTGTAGACTATTGATATATGGCCACCACTGTAGACTATTGATATATGCCACCACTGTAGACCATTGATATATGCCACCACTGTAGACCATCGATATATAGCCACCACTGTAGACTATTGATATATGCCACCACTGTAGACTATTGATATATGGCCACCACTGTAGACTATTGATATATGCCACCACTGTAGACCATCGATATATGGCCACCACTTTAAACTATTGATATGGCCACCACTGTAGACTACTGATATGGCTACCACTGTAAACTACTGATATGGCCACCACTGTAGACTACTGATATATGGCCACCACTGTAGACTATTGATATGGCCACCACTGTAGACTATTGATATGGCCACCACTGTAGACTAGTGATATATGGCCACCACTGTAGACTATTGATATATGCCACCACTGTAGACTATTGATATGGCCACAAATGTAGACTATTTATATGGCCACCACTGTAGACTATTGATATATGGCCACCACTGTAGACTATTGATATGGCCACCACTGTAGACTATTGATATATGCCACCACTGTAGACTATTGATATGGCCACCACTGTAGACTATTGATATATGCCACCACTGTAGACCTTTGATATATGGCCACCACTGTAAACTATTGATATATGGCCACCACTGTAGACAATTATTATATGGCCACCACTGTAGACAATTATTATATGTCCACCACTGTAGACTATTGATATATGGCCACCACTGTAGACTATTGATATATGGTTACCACTGGAGACTATTGATATATGGCCACCACTGTAGACTATTGATATATGCCACCACTCTAGACTATTGATATATGGCCACCACTGTAGACTATTGATATATGGCCACCACTGTAGACTATTGATATGGCCACCACTGTAGACTATTGATATATGGCCACCACTGTAGACTATTGATATAGCCACCACTGTAGACCATTGATATAAGGCCACCACTGTATACCATTGATATAGCCACCACTGTAGACTATTTATATGGCCACCACTGTAGACTACTGATATATGGCCACCACTGTAGACCATTTATATAAGGCCATCAGTGTAGACCATTGATATAGCCACCACTGTAGACTATTTTAATGGCCACCACTGTATACTACTGATATAAGGCCACCACTGTAGACTATATATAGCCACCACTGTAGACTATTTATATGGCCACCACTGTAGACTATTGATATATGGCCACCACTGTAGACCATTGATATGGCCACCACTGTAGACTATTTAATGGCCACCACAGTAGACTATTGATATATGGCCACCACTGTAGACTACTGATATAAGGCCACCACTGTAGACTATTTATATAGCCACCACTGTATACTGTTTATGTGGCCACCACTGTAGACTATTGATATATGGCCACCACTGTAGACCATTGATATGGCCACCACTGTAGACTATTGATATATGGCCACCACTGTAGACTATTGATATGGCCTCCACTGTAGACTATTGATATGGCCACCACTGTAGACTATTGATATGGCCACCAATGTAGACTATTGGTATATGGCCACCACTGTAGACTATTGATATATGGCCACCACTGTAGACTTTTGATATATGGCCACCACTGTAGACTATTGATATATGGCCACCACTGTAGACAATTATTATATGGCCACCACTGTAGACTATTGATATGGACACCACTGTAGACTATTGATATATGGCCACCACTGTAGACTAATGATATGGCCACCACTGTAGACTATTGATATATGCCACCACTGTAGACTATTGATATATGCCACCACTGTAGACTATTGATATGGCCACCACTGTAGACTATTGATATATGCCACCACTGTAGACCTTTGATATATGGCCACCATTGTAAACTATTGATATATGGCCACCACTGTAGACAATTATTATATGGCCACCACTGTAGACAATTATTATATGTCCACCACTGTAGACTATTGATATATGGCCACCACTGTAGACTATTGATATATGGTTACCTCTTGAGACTATTGATATATGGCCACCACTGTAGACTTTTGATATATGGCCACCACTGTAGACTATTGATATATGGCCACCACTGTAGACAATTATTATATGGCCACCACTGTAGACTATTGATATGGACACCACTGTAGACTATTGATATATGGCCACCACTGTAGACTAATGATATGGCCACCACTGTAGACTATTGATATATGCCACCACTGTAGACTATTGATATATGCCACCACTGTAGACTATTGATATGGCCACCACTGTAGACTATTGATATATGCCACCACTGTAGACCTTTGATATATGGCCACCATTGTAAACTATTGATATATGGCCACCACTGTAGACAATTATTATATGGCCACCACTGTAGACAATTATTATATGTCCACCACTGTAGACTATTGATATATGGCCACCACTGTAGACTATTGATATATGGTTACCTCTTGAGACTATTGATATATGGCCACCACTGTAGACTATTGATATATGCCACCACTGTAGACTATTGATATATGGCCACCACTGTAGACTATTGATATGGCCACCACTGTAGACTATTGATATATGGCCACCACTGTAGACTATTGATATAGCCACCACTGTAGACCATTGATATAAGGCCACCACTGTATACCATTGATATAGCCACCACTGTAGACTACTGATATATGGCCACCACTGTAGACCATTTATATAAGGCCATCAGTGTAGACCATTGATATAGCCACCACTGTAGACTATTTTAATGGCCACCACTGTAGACTACTGATATAAGGCCACCACTGTAGACTATATATAGCCACCACTGTAGACTATTTATATGGCCACCACTGTAGACTATTGATATATGGCCAACACTGTAGACCATTGATATGGCCACCACTGTAGACTATTTAATGGCCACCACTGTAGACTATTGATATATGGCCACCACTGTAGACTACTGATATAAGGCCACCACTGTAGACTATTTATATAGCCACCACTGTATACTGTTTATATGGCCACCACTGTAGACTATTGATATATGGCCACCACTGTAGACTACTGATATAAGGCCACCACTGTAGACTATTGATATGGCCACCACTGTAGACTATTGATATGGCCACCACTGTAGACTATTGATATATGGCCACCACTGTAGACTATTGATATATGGCCACCACTGTAGACAATTATTATATGGCCACCACTGTAGACTATTGATATATGCCACCACTGTAGACCATTGATATATGGCCACCACTGTAGACTATTGATATATGGCCACCACTGTAGACCATTGATATTTGGCCACCACTGTAGACCATTGATATTTGGCCACCACTGTAGACTATTGATATATGGCCACCACTGTAGACTATTGATATATGGCCACCACTGTAGACTATTGATATGGCCACCACTGTAGACTATTGATATGGCCACCACTGTAGACTATTGATATGGCCACCACTGTAGACTATTGATATATGGCCACCACTGTAGACAAGTATTATATGGCCACCACTGTAGACTATTGATATGGACACCACTGTAGACTATTGATATATGGCCACCACTGTAGACTAATGATATGGCCACCACTGTAGACTATTGATATATGCCACCACTGTAGACAATTAATATATGGCCACCACTGTAGACTATTGATATATGGCCACCACTGTAGACTATTGATATATGGCCACCACTGTAGACAATTATTATATGGCCACCACTGTAGACTATTGATATATGGCCACCACTGTAGACTATTGATATATGGCCACCACTGTAGACAATTATTATATGTCCACCACTGTAGACTATTGATATATGGCCACCACTGTAGACTATTGATATATGGCCACCACTGTAGACAATTATTATATGTCCACCACTGTAGACTATTGATATATGGCCAACACTTTAGACTATTGATATATGGCCACCACTGTAGACTATTGATATATGGCCACCACTGTAGACTATTGAAATATGCCACCACTGTAGACTATTAATATATGGCCACCACTGTAGACTTTGATATATGGCCACCACTGTAGATCATTGATATGGCCACCACTGTAGACTATTGATATATGGCCACCACTGTAGACTATTGATATGGCCACCACTGTAGACTATTGATATGGCCACCACTGTAGACTATTGATATATGGCCACCACTGTAGACTATTGATATATGGCCACCACTGTAGACAATTATTATATGGCCACCACTGTAGACTATTGATAAGGACACCACTGTAGACTATTGATATATGGCCACCACTGTAGACTAATGATATGGCCACCACTGTAGACTATTGATATATGCCACCACTGTAGACTATTGATATGGCCACCACTGTAAACTACTGATATGGCCACCACTGTAGACTACTGATATGGCCACCACTGTAGACTACTGATATGGCCACCACTGTAGACAATTTATATAGCCACCACTGTAGACTATTTATATAGCCACCACTGTAGACTATTGATATATGGCCACCACTGTAGACTATTGATATATGCCACCACTGTAGACTACTGATATGGCTACCACTGTAGACTATTGATATATGGCCATCACTGTAGACTATTGGTATATGCCACCACTGTAGACTAATGATATAGCCACCACTGTAGACTATTGATATGGCCACCACTGTAGACTATTGATATGGCCACCACTGTAGACTAGTGATATATGGCCACCACTGTAGACTATTGATATATGCCACCACTGTAGACTATTGATTTATGGCCACCACTGTAGACTATTGATATATGCCACCACTGTAGACCATCGATATATGTCCACCACTGTAAACTATTGATATGGCCACCACTGTAGACTATTGATATGGCCACCACTGTAAACTACTGATATGGCCACCACTGTAGACTATTGATATATGGCCACCACTGTAGACTACTGATATGGCCAACACTGTAAACTATTGATATATGGCCACCACTGTAGACTATTGATATATGGCCACCACTGTAGACTATTGATATAGCCACCACTGTAGACTATTGATATGGCCACCACTGTAGACTATTGATATGGCCACCACTGTAGACTATTGGAATATGCCACCACTGTAGACTAGTGATATAGCCACCACTGTAGACTATTGATATGGCCACCACTGTAGACTAGTGATATAAGGCCACCACTGTAGACTATTGATATATGCCACCACTGTAGACTATTGATATGGCCACAAATGTAGACTATTTATATGGCCACCACTGTAGACTATTGATATATGACCACCACTGTAGACTATTGATATGGCCACCACTGTAGACTATTGATATGGCCACCACTGTAGACTATTGATATGGCCACCACTGTAGACTATTGATATATGGCCACCACTGTAGACAAGTATTATATGGCCACCACTGTAGACTATTGATATGGACACCACTGTAGACTATTGATATATGGCCACCACTGTAGACTACTGATATGGCCACCACTGTAGACTATTGATAATGCCCCCACTGTAGACAATTAATATATGGCCAACACTGTAGACTATTGATATATGGCCACCACTGTAGACTATTGATATATGGCCACCACTGTAGACAATTATTATATGGCCACCACTGTAGACTATTGATATATGGCCACCACTGTAGACTATTGATATATGGCCACCACTCTAGACAATTATTATATGTCCACCACTGTAAACTATTGATATATGGCCACCACTGTAGACTATTGATATATGGCCACCACTGTAGACTATTGATATATGGCCACCATTGTAGACTATTGATATATGGCCACCACTGTAGACAATTATTATATGTCCACCACTGTAGACTATTGATATATGGCCACCACTTTAGACTATTGATATATGGCCACCACTGTAGACTATTGATATATGGCCACCACTGTAGACTATTGATATATGCCACCGCTGTATACTATTAATATATGGCCACCACTGTAGACTATTGATATATGGCCACCACTGTAGACCATTGATATGGCCACCACTGTAGACTATTGATATATGACCACCACTGTAGACTATTGATATGGCCACCACTGTAGACTATTGATATGGCCACCACTGTAGACTATTGATATGGCCAACACTGTAGACTATTGATATATGGCCACCACTGTAGACTATTGATATGGCCAACACTGTAGACTATTGATATATGGCCACCACTGTAGACAATTGATATATGGCCACCACTGTAGACAATTATTATATGGCCACCACTGTAGACTATTGATAAGGACACCACTGTAGACTATTGATATATGGCCACCACTGTAGACTAATGATATGGCCACCACTGTAGACTATTGATATATGGCACCACTGTAGACTATTGATATGGCCACCACTGTAAACTACTGATATGGCCACCACTGTAGACTACTGTTATGGCCACCACTGTAGACTACTGATATGGCCACCACTGTAGACTATTGATAAGGACACCACTGTAGACTATTGATATATGGCCACCACTGTAGACTAATGATATGGCCACCACTGTAGACTATTGATATATGCCACCACTGTAGACTATTGATATGGCCACCACTGTAAACTATTGATATGGCCACCACTGTAGACTACTGTTATGGCCACCACTGTAGACTACTGATATGGCCACCACTGTAGACAATATATATAGCCACCACTGTAGACTATTTATATAGCCACCACTGTAGACTATTGATATATGGCCACCACTGTAGACTATTGATATATGCCACCACTGTAGACCATTGATATATGCCACCACTGTAGACCATCGATATATAGCCACCACTGTAGACTATTGATATATGCCACCACTGTAGACTATTGATATATGGCCACCACTGTAGACTATTGATATATGCCACCACTGTAGACCATCGATATATGGCCACCACTTTAAACTATTGATATGGCCACCACTGTAGACTACTGATATGGCTACCACTGTAAACTACTGATATGGCCACCACTGTAGACTACTGATATATGGCCACCACTGTAGACTATTGATATGGCCACCACTGTAGACTATTGATATGGCCACCACTGTAGACTAGTGATATATGGCCACCACTGTAGACTATTGATATATGCCACCACTGTAGACTATTGATATGGCCACAAATGTAGACTATTTATATGGCCACCACTGTAGACTATTGATATATGGCCACCACTGTAGACTATTGATATGGCCACCACTGTAGACTATTGATATATGCCACCACTGTAGACTATTGATATGGCCACCACTGTAGACTATTGATATATGCCACCACTGTAGACCTTTGATATATGGCCACCACTGTAAACTATTGATATATGGCCACCACTGTAGACAATTATTATATGGCCACCACTGTAGACAATTATTATATGTCCACCACTGTAGACTATTGATATATGGCCACCACTGTAGACTATTGATATATGGTTACCACTGGAGACTATTGATATATGGCCACCACTGTAGACTATTGATATATGCCACCACTCTAGACTATTGATATATGGCCACCACTGTAGACTATTGATATATGGCCACCACTGTAGACTATTGATATGGCCACCACTGTAGACTATTGATATATGGCCACCACTGTAGACTATTGATATAGCCACCACTGTAGACCATTGATATAAGGCCACCACTGTATACCATTGATATAGCCACCACTGTAGACTATTTATATGGCCACCACTGTAGACTACTGATATATGGCCACCACTGTAGACCATTTATATAAGGCCATCAGTGTAGACCATTGATATAGCCACCACTGTAGACTATTTTAATGGCCACCACTGTATACTACTGATATAAGGCCACCACTGTAGACTATATATAGCCACCACTGTAGACTATTTATATGGCCACCACTGTAGACTATTGATATATGGCCACCACTGTAGACCATTGATATGGCCACCACTGTAGACTATTTAATGGCCACCACAGTAGACTATTGATATATGGCCACCACTGTAGACTACTGATATAAGGCCACCACTGTAGACTATTTATATAGCCACCACTGTATACTGTTTATGTGGCCACCACTGTAGACTATTGATATATGGCCACCACTGTAGACCATTGATATGGCCACCACTGTAGACTATTGATATATGGCCACCACTGTAGACTATTGATATGGCCTCCACTGTAGACTATTGATATGGCCACCACTGTAGACTATTGATATGGCCACCAATGTAGACTATTGGTATATGGCCACCACTGTAGACTATTGATATATGGCCACCACTGTAGACTTTTGATATATGGCCACCACTGTAGACTATTGATATATGGCCACCACTGTAGACAATTATTATATTGCCACCACTGTAGACTATTGATATGGACACCACTGTAGACTATTGATATATGGCCACCACTGTAGACTAATGATATGGCCACCACTGTAGACTATTGATATATGCCACCACTGTAGACTATTGATATATGCCACCACTGTAGACTATTGATATGGCCACCACTGTAGACTATTGATATATGCCACCACTGTAGACCTTTGATATATGGCCACCATTGTAAACTATTGATATATGGCCACCACTGTAGACAATTATTATATGGCCACCACTGTAGACAATTATTATATGTCCACCACTGTAGACTATTGATATATGGCCACCACTGTAGACTATTGATATATGGTTACCTCTTGAGACTATTGATATATGGCCACCACTGTAGACTTTTGATATATGGCCACCACTGTAGACTATTGATATATGGCCACCACTGTAGACAATTATTATATGGCCACCACTGTAGACTATTGATATGGACACCACTGTAGACTATTGATATATGGCCACCACTGTAGACTAATGATATGGCCACCACTGTAGACTATTGATATATGCCACCACTGTAGACTATTGATATATGCCACCACTGTAGACTATTGATATGGCCACCACTGTAGACTATTGATATATGCCACCACTGTAGACCTTTGATATATGGCCACCATTGTAAACTATTGATATATGGCCACCACTGTAGACAATTATTATATGGCCACCACTGTAGACAATTATTATATGTCCACCACTGTAGACTATTGATATATGGCCACCACTGTAGACTATTGATATATGGTTACCACTTGAGACTATTGATATATGGCCACCACTGTAGACTATTGATATATGCCACCACTGTAGACTATTGATATATGGCCACCACTGTAGACTATTGATATATGGCCACCACTGTAGACTATTGATATGGCCACCACTGTAGACTATTGATATATGGCCACCACTGTAGACTATTGATATAGCCACCACTGTAGACCATTGATATAAGGCCACCACTGTATACCATTGATATAGCCACCACTGTAGACTACTGATATATGGCCACCACTGTAGACCATTTATATAAGGCCATCAGTGTAGACCATTGATATAGCCACCACTGTAGACTATTTTAATGGCCACCACTGTAGACTACTGATATAAGGCCACCACTGTAGACTATATATAGCCACCACTGTAGACTATTTATATGGCCACCACTGTAGACTATTGATATATGGCCAACACTGTAGACCATTGATATGGCCACCACTGTAGACTATTTAATGGCCACCACTGTAGACTATTGATATATGGCCACCACTGTAGACTACTGATATAAGGCCACCACTGTAGACTATTTATATAGCCACCACTGTATACTGTTTATATGGCCACCACTGTAGACTATTGATATATGGCCACCACTGTAGACTACTGATATAAGGCCACCACTGTAGACTATTGATATGGCCACCACTGTAGACTATTGATATGGCCACCACTGTAGACTATTGATATATGGCCACCACTGTAGACTATTGATATATGGCCACCACTGTAGACAATTATTATATGGCCACCACTGTAGACTATTGATATATGCCACCACTGTAGACCATTGATATATGGCCACCACTGTAGACTATTGATATATGGCCACCACTGTAGACCATTGATATTTGGCCACCACTGTAGACCATTGATATTTGGCCACCACTGTAGACTATTGATATATGGCCACCACTGTAGACTATTGATATATGGCCACCACTGTAGACTATTGATATATGGCCACCACTGTAGACTATTTATATGGCCACCACTGTAGACTATTGATATATTTTATTTTAATTTTTTATTTTATTTCACCTTTATTTAACCAGGTAGGCTAGTTGAGAACAAGTTCTCATTTGCAACTGCGACCTGGCCAAGATAAAGCATAGCAGTGTGAACAGACAACAACACAGAGTTACACATGGAGTAAACAATAAACAAGTCAATAACATGGTGGAAAAAAAGAGAATCTATATACAATGTGTGCAAAAGGCATGAGGAGATAGGCTATAAATCTAATAATTACAATTTAGCAGATTAACACTGGAGTGATAAATCGTCAGATGATCATGTGCAAGTAGAGATACTGGTGTGCAAAAGAGCAGAAAAGTAAATAAATAAAAGCAGTATGGGGGTGAGGTAGGTAAATTGGGTGGGCTATATACCGATGGACTATGTACAGCTGCAGCAATCGGTTAGCTGCTCAGATAGCAGATGTTTAAAGTTGTTGAGGGAGATAAAAGTCTCCAACTTCAGAGATTTTTGCAATTCGTTCCAGTCGCAGGCAGCAGAGAACTGGAAGGAAAGGCGACCAAATTAGGTTTTGGCTTTAGGGATGATCAGTGAGATACACCTTCTGGAGCGCGTGCTACGGGTGGGTGTAGCCATCGTGACCAGTGAACTGAGATAAGGCGGCACTTTACCTAGCATAGCATTGTAGATGACCTGGAGCCAGTGGGTCTGACGACGAACATGTAGCGAGGGCCAGCCGACTAGGGCATACAGGTCGCAGTGGTGGGTCGTATAAGGTGCTTTAGTAACAAAACGGATGGCACTGTGATAAACTGCATCCAGTTTGCTGAGTAGTATTGGAAGCTATTTTGTAGATGACATCGCCGAAGTCGAGGATCGGTAGGATAGTCAGTTTTACTAGGGTAAGTTTGGCGGCGTGAGTGAAGGAGGCTTTGTTGCGAAATAGAAAGCCGACTCTAGATTTGATTTTGGATTGGAGATGTTTGATATGAGTCTGGAAGGAGAGTTTGCAGTCTAGCCAGACACCTAGGTACTTATAGATGTCCACATATTCTAGGTCGGAACCGTCCAGGGTGGTGATGCTAGTCGGGCGTGCGGGTGCAGGCAGCGAACGGTTGAAAAGCATGCATTTGGTTTTACTAGCGTTTAAGAGCAGTTGGAGGCCACGGAAGGAGTGTTGTATGGCATTGAAGCTCGTTTGGAGGTTAGATAGCACAGTGTCCAAGGAAGGGCCAGAAGTATACAGAATGGTGTCGTCTGCGTAGAGGTGGATCAGGGAATCGCCCGCAGCAAGAGCAACATCATTGATGTATACAGATAAAAGAGTAGGCCCGAGAATTGAACCCTGTGGTACCCCCATAGAGACTGCCAGAGGACCGGACAACATGCCCTCCGATTTGACACACTGAACTCTGTCTGCAAAGTAGTTGGTGAACCAGGCAAGGCAGTCATTAGAAAAACCGAGGCTACTGAGTCTGCCGATAAGAATATGGTGATTGACAGAGTCGAAAGCCTTGGCCAGGTCGATGAAGACGGCTGCACAGTACTCTCTTTTATCGATGGCGGTTATGATATCGTTTAGTACCTTGAGCGTGGCTGAGGTGCACCCGTGACCGGCTCGGAAACCGGATTGCACAGCGGAGAAGGTACGGTGGGATTCGAGATGGTCAGTGATCTGTTTGTTGACTTGGCTTTCGAAGACCTTAGATAGGCAGGGCAGGATGGATATAGGTCTGTAACAGTTTGGGTCCAGGGTGTCTCCCCCTTTGAAGAGGGGGATGACCGCGGCAGCTTTCCAATCCTTGGGGATCTCAGATGATACGAAGGAGAGGTTGAACAGGCTGGTAATAGGGGGTGCGACAATGGCGGCGGACAGTTTCAGAAATAGGGGGTCCAGATTGTCAAGCCCAGCTGATTTGTATGGGTCCAGGTTTTGCAGCTCTTTCAGAACATCTGCTATCTGGATTTGGGTAAAGGAGAAGCTGGGGGGGCTTGGGCGAGTAGCAGCGGGGGGGGGCGGAGCTGTTGGCCAAGGTTGGAGTCACCAGGAGGAAGGCATGGCCAGCCGTTGAGAAATGCTTGTTGAAGTTTTCGATTATCACGGATTTATCGGTGGTGACCGTGTTACCTAGCCTCAGTGCAGTGGGCAGCTGGGAGGAGGTGCTCTTGTTCTCCATGGACTTTACAGTATCCCAGAACTTTTTGGAGTTAGAGCTACAGGATGCAAATTTCTGCTTGAAAAGGCTGGCCTTTGCTTTCCTGACTGACTGCGTGTATTGGTTCCTGACTTCCCTGAACAGTTTTATATCGCGGGGACTCTTCGATGCTATTGCAGTTCGCCACAGGATGTTTTTGTGCTGGTCGAGGGCAGTCAGGTCTGGAGTTAACCAAGGGCTATATCTGTTCTTAGTTCTGCATTTTTTGAACGGAGCATGCTTGTCTAATATGGTGAGGAAGTAACTTTTAAAGAATGACCAGGCATCCTCAACTGACGGGATGAGGTCAATATCCTTCCAGGGTACCCGGGCCAGGTCGATTAGAAAGGCCTGCTCGCAGAAGTGTTTTAGGGAGCGTTTGACAGTGATGAGGGGTGGTCGTTTGACCGCGGACCCGTAGCGGATACAGGCAATGAGGCAGTGATCGCTGAGATCTTGATTGAAGACAGCAGAGGTGTATTTGGAGGGCAAGTTGGTCAGGATAATGTCTATTAGGGTGCCCATGTTTACGGATTTGGGGTTGTACCTGGTGGGTTCCTTGATGATTTGTGTGAGATTGAGGGCATCTAGCTTAGATTGTAGGACTGCCGGGGTGTTAAGCATATCCCAGTTTAGGTCACCTAACAGAACAAACTCTGAAGCTAGATGGGGGGCGATCAATTCACAGATGGTGTCCAGGGCACAGCTGGGAGCTGAGGGGGGTCGGTAGCAGGCGGCAACAGTGAGAGACTTATTTCTGGAGAGATTAATTTTTAAAATTAGTTCGAACTGTTTGGGCATAGACCTGGAAAGTATGACAGAACTTTGCAGGCTATCTCTGCAGTACATTGCAACTCCTCCCCCTTTGGCAGTTCTATCTTGACGGAAAGTGTTATAGTTGGGTATGGAAATCTCTGAATTTTTGGTGGCCTTCCTAAGCCAGGATTCAGACACGGCAATGACATCAGGGTTGGCAGAGTGTGCTAAAGCGGTGAGTAAGACAAACTTAGGGAGGAGGCTTCTGATGTTGACATGCATGAGACCAAGGCTTTTTCGATCACAGAAGTCAACAAATGAGGGTGCCTGGGGACATGCAGGGCCTGGGTTTACCTCCACATCACCCGAGGAACAGAGGAGTAGTAGGATGAGGGTGCGGCTAAAGGCTATCAAAACTGGTCGCCTAGAGCGTTGGGGACAAGGAATAAAAGGAGCAGATTTATGGGCATGGTAGAATAGATTCTGGGCATAATGTGCAGACAGGGGTATGGTGGGGCACGGGTACAGCGGAGGCAAGCCCAGGCACTGGGTGATGATAAGAGAGGTTGTATCTCTGGACATGCTGGTCACAATGGGTGAGGTCACCGCATGTGTGGGAGGTGGGACAAAGGAGGTATCAGAGGTACGGGGAGTGGAACTACGGGCTCCATTGCAAACCAAAACAATGATAACTAGCCTGAACAATAGTATACAAGGCATATTGATATTTGAGAGGGACATTCAGTAAGGCATAAAGTAATTGCAGGTCTTGATTGGGAGAGCTAGCTATAACAGCAGCTAGTCAGCTAACACAGCAACAGCAGGTAAAATGGCGATGACTAGGCAGAGAGGGTCGGATTAACTACACACAGAGCCTGAGTTAAAACACAGAGCCGACAGATAAAACACAAATAAACAGAATGGAGTATCGTGAATTAATGGACAGTCCAGCAGGCATGAGCTATGTAGCCAAGTGATCATAGTGTCCAGGGGGCAGCCGTAGATGGAGCAGGGAAGCCGCCACTACGCTAGCACGCGGCGTTTAAAGTTAGTAGCCCGGGGGTGGTCTGCTCAGACGGAGGGGGTCTGCTCAGACGGAGGCCGGTTGAGGGCACAGCGGATGGGGTATTTGTCGGCAGACCAGACGTGGTGGTGCGGCGGGGCGCCGTGTCGACAGAGAATCCAAGCCAGATGGCAAAAGAGGTATTGTAGAATTTTGTTTGCTAACTGGTGCTAGCTTCGTGGCAGTGGCGCTAGCTGCAAGCTAGCTGTGAGGATCAGAAGTAGTGGCTCAGGGATTACGGCAGGAATCCGGCGTTGTTGTGGAGAGACAGTCCGATGCTGGTAAATTGGTGAGTAATATCCAGGCTAATAACAGGGCTGGTGTCTGTGCAGAAGGTAAAAGCTGCTAGCAGTGGCTAACAATGACTAAATAGCTTGTAGCTGATTAGCTGGTTAGCTACTGGGGGTTCTTGAATGTGTTCCAAAGTAAAAAAAATAATAATAGCGATTCCGTATCACATTGGGTGAGGTAGGTTACCGGAAGGTATAATCGAATAAAAAATTGAAAAGAGATAGATTTAAAAAATATATATATATACAAAAAATACGAAAAATACAAAAGTACACGAGAGGACGACACAAAACAGGCCTACACTGCTACGCCATCTTGGATCAATGGCCGCCATCTTGGATATGGCCACCACTGTAGACTATTGATATATGGCCACCACTGTAGACTATTTATATATGGCCACCACTGTAGACTATTGATATATGGCCACCACTGTAGACTATTGATATAGCCACCACTGTAGACCATTGATATAAGGCCACCACTGTAGACCATTGATATAGCCACCACTGTAGACTATTGATATATGGCCGCCACTGTAGACTACTGATATATGGCCACCACTGTAGAACATTAATATAAGGCCACCACTGTAGACCATTGATATAGCCACCACTGTAGACTATTTATATGGCCACCACTGTAGACTACTGATATAAGGCCACCACTGTAGACTATTTACATAGCCACCACTGTATACTGTTTATATGGCCACCACTGTAGACTATTGATATATGGCCACCACTGTAGACCATTGATATGGCCACCACTGTAGACTATTGATATATGGCCACCACTGTAGACTACTGATATGGCCAACACTGTAAACTATTGATATATGGCCACCACTGTAGACTATTGATATATGGCCACCACTGTAGACTATTGAAATAGCCACCACTGTAGACTATTGATATGGCCACCACTGTAGACTATTGATATGGCCACCACTGTAGACTATTGGTATATGCCACCACTGTAGACTAATGATATAGCCACCACTGTAGACTATTGATATGGCCTCCACTGTAGACTATTGATATGGCCACCACTGTAGACTAGTGATATATGGCCACCACTGTAGACTATTGATATATGCCACCACTGTAGACTATTGATATGGCCACAAATGTAGACTATTTATATGGCCACCACTGTAGACTATTGATATATGGCCACCACTGTAGACTATTGATATGGCCACCACTGTAGACTATTGATATGGCCACCACTGTAGACTATTGATATGGCCACCACTGTAGACTATTGATATATGGCCACCACTGTAGACAAGTATTATATGGCCACCACTGTAGACTATTGATATGGACACCACTGTAGACTATTGATATATGGCCACCACTGTAGACTAATGATATGGCCACCACTGTAGACTATTGATATATGCCACCACTGTAGACAATTAATATATGGCCACCACTGTAGACTATTGATATATGGCCACCACTGTAGACTATTGATATATGGCCACCACTGTAGACAATTATTATATGGCCACCACTGTAGACTATTGATATATGGCCACCACTGTAGACTATTGATATATGGCCACCACTGTAGACAATTATTATATGTCCACCACTGTAGACTATTGATATATGGCCACCACTGTAGACTATTGATATATGGCCACCACTGTAGACTATTGATATATGGCCACCACTGTAGACTATTGATATATGGCCACCACTGTAGACAATTATTATATGTCCACCACTGTAGACTATTGATATATGGCCAACACTTTAGACTATTGATATATGGCCAACACTGTAGACTATTGATATATGGCCACCACTGTAGACTATTGAAATATGCCACCACTGTAGACTATTAATATATGGCCACCACTGTAGACTTTGATATATGGCCACCACTGTAGATCATTGATATGGCCACCACTGTAGACTATTGATATATGGCCACCACTGTAGACTATTGATATGGCCACCACTGTAGACTATTGATATGGCCACCACTGTAGACTATTGATATATGGCCACCACTGTAGACTATTGATATATGGCCACCACTGTAGACAATTATTATATGGCCACCACTGTAGACTATTGATAAGGACACCACTGTAGACTATTGATATATGGCCACCACTGTAGACTAATGATATGGCCACCACTGTAGACTATTGATATATGCCACCACTGTAGACTATTGATATGGCCACCACTGTAAACTACTGATATGGCCACCACTGTAGACTACTGATATGGCCACCACTGTAGACTACTGATATGGCCACCACTGTAGACAATTTATATAGCCACCACTGTAGACTATTTATATAGCCACCACTGTAGACTATTGATATATGGCCACCACTGTAGACTATTGATATATGCCACCACTGTAGACCATTGATATGTGCCACCACTGTAGACCATCGATATATAGCCACCACTGTAGACTATTGATATATGCCACCACTGTAGACTATTGATATATGGCCACCACTGTAGACTATTGATATATGCCACCACTGTAGACCATCGATATATGGCCACCACTGTAAACTATTGATATGGCCACCACTGTAGACTACTGATATGGCTACCACTGTAAACTACTGATATGGCCAACACGGTAAACTATTGATATATGGCCACCACTGTAGACTATTGATATATGGCCACCACTGTAGACTATTGATATAGCCACCACTGTAGACTATTGATATGGCCACCACTGTAGACTATTGATATATGGCCATCACTGTAGACTATTGGTATATGCCACCACTGTAGACTAATGATATAGCCACCACTGTAGACTATTGATATGGCCACCACTGTAGACTATTGATATGGCCACCACTGTAGACTAGTGATATATGGCCACCACTGTAGACTATTGATATATGCCACCACTGTAGACTATTGATTTATGGCCACCACTGTAGACTATTGATATATGCCACCACTGTAGACCATCGATATATGTCCACCACTCTAAACTATTGATATGGCCACCACTGTAGACTATTGATATGGCCACCACTGTAAACTACTGATATGGCCACCACTGTAGACTATTGATATATGGCCACCACTGTAGACTACTGATATGGCCAACACTGTAAACTATTGATATATGGCCACCACTGTAGACTATTGATATATGGCCACCACTGTAGACTATTGATATAGCCACCACTGTAGACTATAGATATGGCCACCACTGTAGACTATTGATATGGCCACCACTGTAGACTATTGGTATATGCCACCACTGTAGACTAGTGATATAGCCACCACTGTAGACTATTGATATGGCCACCACTGTAGACTAGTGATATAAGGCCACCACTGTAGACTATTGATATATGCCACCACTGTAGACTATTGATATGGCCACAAATGTAGACTATTTATATGGCCACCACTGTAGACTATTGATATATGGCCACCACTGTAGACTATTGATATGGCCACCACTGTAGACTATTGATATGGCCACCACTGTAGACTATTGATATGGCCACCACTGTAGACTATTGATATATGGCCACCACTGTAGACTACTGATATGGCCACCACTGTAGACTATTGATAATGCCCCCACTGTAGACAATTAATATATGGCCACCACTGTAGACTATTGTTATATGGCCACCACTGTAGACTATTGATATATGGCCACCACTGTAGACAATTATTATATGGCCACCACTGTAGACTATTGATATATGGCCACCACTGTAGACTATTGATATATGGCCACCACTCTAGACAATTATTATATGTCCACCACTGTAGACTATTGATATATGGCCACCACTGTAGACTATTGATATATGGCCACCACTGTAGACTATTGATATATGGCCACCACTGTAGACTATTGATATATGGCCACCACTGTAGACAATTATTATATATCCACCACTGTAGACTATTGATATATGGCCACCACTTTAGACTATTGATATATGGCCACCACTGTAGACTATTGATATATGGCCACCACTGTAGACTATTGATATATGCCACCGCTGTAGACTATTAATATATGGCCACCACTGTAGACTATTGATATATGGCCACCACTGTAGACCATTGATATGGCCACCACTGTAGACTATTGATATATGACCACCACTGTAGACTATTGATATGGCCACCACTGTAGACTATTGATATGGCCACCACTGTAGACTATTGATATGGCCAACACTGTAGACTATTGATATATGGCCACCACTGTAGACAATTGATATATGGCCACCACTGTAGACAATTAATATATGGCCACCACTGTAGACTATTGATAAGGACACCACTGTAGACTATTGATATATGGCCACCACTGTAGACTAATGATATGGCCACCACTGTAGACTATTGATATATGCCACCACTGTAGACTATTGATATGGCCACCACTGTAAACTACTGATATGGCCACCACTGTAGACTACTGTTATGGCCACCACTGTAGACTACTGATATGGCCACCACTGTAGACAATATATATAGCCACCACTGTAGACTATTTATATAGCCACCACTGTAGACTATTGATATATGGCCACCACTGTAGACTATTGATATATGCCACCACTGTAGACCATTGATATATGCCACCACTGTAGACCATCGATATATAGCCACCACTGTAGACTATTGATATATGCCACCACTGTAGACTATTGATATATGGCCACCACTGTAGACTATTGATATATGCCACCACTGTAGACCATCGATATATGGCCACCACTGTAAACTATTGATATGGCCACCACTGTAGACTACTGATATGGCTACCACTGTAAACTACTGATATGGCCACCACTGTAGACTACTGATATATGGCCACCACTGTAGACTATTGATATGGCCACCACTGTAGACTATTGATATGGCCACCACTGTAGACTAGTGATATATGGCCACCACTGTAGACTATTGATATATGCCACCACTGTAGACTATTGATATGGCCACAAATGTAGACTATTTATATGGCCACCACTGTAGACTATTTGATATATGGCCACCACTGTAGACTATTGATATGGCCACCACTGTAGACTATTGATATATGCCACCACTGTAGACTATTGATATGGCCACCACTGTAGACTATTGATATATGCCACCACTGTAGACTATTGATTTATGGCCACCACTGTAGACTATTGATATATGCCACCACTGTAGACCATCGATATATGTCCACCACTCTAAACTATTGATATGGCCACCACTGTAGACTATTGATATGGCCACCACTGTAAACTACTGATATGGCCACCACTGTAGACTATTGATATATGGCCACCACTGTAGACTACTGATATGGCCAACACTGTAAACTATTGATATATGGCCACCACTGTAGACTATTGATATATGGCCACCACTGTAGACTATTGATATAGCCACCACTGTAGACTATAGATATGGCCACCACTGTAGACTATTGATATGGCCACCACTGTAGACTATTGGTATATGCCACCACTGTAGACTAGTGATATAGCCACCACTGTAGACTATTGATATGGCCACCACTGTAGACTAGTGATATAAGGCCACCACTGTAGACTATTGATATATGCCACCACTGTAGACTATTGATATGGCCACAAATGTAGACTATTTATATGGCCACCACTGTAGACTATTGATATATGGCCACCACTGTAGACTATTGATATGGCCACCACTGTAGACTATTGATATGGCCACCACTGTAGACTATTGATATGGCCACCACTGTAGACTATTGATATATGGCCACCACTGTAGACTACTGATATGGCCACCACTGTAGACTATTGATAATGCCCCCACTGTAGACAATTAATATATGGCCACCACTGTAGACTATTGTTATATGGCCACCACTGTAGACTATTGATATATGGCCACCACTGTAGACAATTATTATATGGCCACCACTGTAGACTATTGATATATGGCCACCACTGTAGACTATTGATATATGGCCACCACTCTAGACAATTATTATATGTCCACCACTGTAGACTATTGATATATGGCCACCACTGTAGACTATTGATATATGGCCACCACTGTAGACTATTGATATATGGCCACCACTGTAGACTATTGATATATGGCCACCACTGTAGACAATTATTATATGTCCACCACTGTAGACTATTGATATATGGCCACCACTTTAGACTATTGATATATGGCCACCACTGTAGACTATTGATATATGGCCACCACTGTAGACTATTGATATATGCCACCGCTGTAGACTATTAATATATGGCCACCACTGTAGACTATTGATATATGGCCACCACTGTAGACCATTGATATGGCCACCACTGTAGACTATTGATATATGACCACCACTGTAGACTATTGATATGGCCACCACTGTAGACTATTGATATGGCCACCACTGTAGACTATTGATATGGCCAACACTGTAGACTATTGATATATGGCCACCACTGTAGACAATTGATATATGGCCACCACTGTAGACAATTAATATATGGCCACCACTGTAGACTATTGATAAGGACACCACTGTAGACTATTGATATATGGCCACCACTGTAGACTAATGATATGGCCACCACTGTAGACTATTGATATATGCCACCACTGTAGACTATTGATATGGCCACCACTGTAAACTACTGATATGGCCACCACTGTAGACTACTGTTATGGCCACCACTGTAGACTACTGATATGGCCACCACTGTAGACAATATATATAGCCACCACTGTAGACTATTTATATAGCCACCACTGTAGACTATTGATATATGGCCACCACTGTAGACTATTGATATATGCCACCACTGTAGACCATTGATATATGCCACCACTGTAGACCATCGATATATAGCCACCACTGTAGACTATTGATATATGCCACCACTGTAGACTATTGATATATGGCCACCACTGTAGACTATTGATATATGCCACCACTGTAGACCATCGATATATGGCCACCACTTTAAACTATTGATATGGCCACCACTGTAGACTACTGATATGGCTACCACTGTAAACTACTGATATGGCCACCACTGTAGACTACTGATATATGGCCACCACTGTAGACTATTGATATGGCCACCACTGTAGACTATTGATATGGCCACCACTGTAGACTAGTGATATATGGCCACCACTGTAGACTATTGATATATGACACCACTGTAGACTATTGATATGGCCACAAATGTAGACTATTTATATGGCCACCACTGTAGACTATTTGATATATGGCCACCACTGTAGACTATTGATATGGCCACCACTGTAGACTATTGATATATGCCACCACTGTAGACTATTGATATGGCCACCACTGTAGACTATTGATATATGCCACCACTGTAGACCTTTGATATATGGCCACCACTGTAAACTATTGATATATGGCCACCACTGTAGACAATTATTATATGGCCACCACTGTAGACAATTATTATATGTCCACCACTGTAGACTATTGATATATGGCCACCACTGTAGACTATTGATATATGGTTACCACTGGAGACTATTGATATATGGCCACCACTGTAGACTATTGATATATGCCACCACTCTAGACTATTGATATATGGCCACCACTGTAGACTATTGATATATGGCCACCACTGTAGACTATTGATATGGCCACCCCTGTAGACTATTGATATATGAACACCACTGTATACTATTGATATAGCCACCACTGTAGACCATTGATATAAGGCCACCACTGTATACCATTGATATAGCCACCACTGTAGACTATTTATATGGCCACCACTGTAGACTACTGATATATGGCCACCACTGTAGACCATTTATATAAGGCCATCAGTGTAGACCATTGATATAGCCACCACTGTAGACTATTTTAATGGCCACCACTGTAGACTACTGATATATGGCCACCACTGTAGACTACTGATATAAGGCCACCACTGTAGACTATTTATATAGCCACCACTGTATACTGTTTATGTGGCCACCACTGTAGACTATTGATATATGGCCACCACTGTAGACCATTGATATGGCCACCACTGTAGACTATTGATATATGGCCACCACTGTAGACTATTGATATGGCCTCCACTGTAGACTATTGATATGGCCACCACTGTAGACTATTGATATGGCCACCAATGTAGACTATTGGTATATGGCCACCACTGTAGACTATTGATATATGGCCACCACTGTAGACTTTTGATATATGGCCACCACTGTAGACTATTGATATATGGCCACCACTGTAGACAATTATTATATGGCCACCACTGTAGACTATTGATATGGACACCACTGTAGACTATTGATATATGGCCACCACTGTAGACTAATGATATGGCCACCACTGTAGACTATTGATATATGCCACCACTGTAGACTATTGATATATGCCACCACTGTAGACTATTGATATGGCCACCACTGCAGACTATTGATATATGCCACCACTGTAGACCTTTGATATATGGCCACCATTGTAAACTATTGATATATGGCCACCACTGTAGACAATTATTATATGGCCACCACTGTAGACAATTATTATATGTCCACCACTGTAGACTATTGATATATGGCCACCACTGTAGACTATTGATATATGGTTACCACTTGAGACTATTGATATATGGCCACCACTGTAGACTATTGATATATGCCACCACTGTAGACTATTGATATATGGCCACCACTGTAGACTATTGATATAAGGCCACCACTGTATACCATTGATATAGCCACCACTGTAGACTACTGATATATGGCCACCACTGTAGACCATTTATATAAGGCCATCAGTGTAGACCATTGATATAGCCACCACTGTAGACTATTTTAATGGCCACCACTGTAGACTACTGATATAAGGCCACCACTGTAGACTATATATAGCCACCACTGTAGACTATTTATATGGCCACCACTGTAGACTATTGATATATGGCCACCACTGTAGACCATTGATATGGCCACCACTGTAGACTATTTAATGGCCACCACTGTAGACTATTGATATATGGCCACCACTGTAGACTACTGATATAAGGCCACCACTGTAGACTATTTATATAGCCACCACTGTATACTGTTTATATGGCCACCACTGTAGACTATATATATATGGCCACCACTGTAGACTACTGATATAAGGCCACCACTGTAGACTATTGATATGGCCACCACTGTAGACTATTGATATGGCCACCACTGTAGACTATTGATATATGGCCACCACTGTAGACTATTGATATATGGCCACCACTGTAGACAATTATTATATGGCCACCACTGTAGACTATTGATATATGCCACCACTGTAGACCATTGATATATGGCCACCACTGTAGACTATTGATATATGGCCACCACTGTAGACCATTGATATTTGGCCACCACTGTAGACTATTGATATATGGCCACCACTGTAGACTATTGATATATGGCCACCACTGTAGACTATTGATATATGGCCACCACTGTAGACTATTTATATGGCCACCACTGTAGACTATTGATATATTTTATTTTTATTTTTATTTTATTTCACCTTTATTTAACCAGGTAGGCTAGTTGAGAACAAGTTCTCATTTGCAACTGCGACCTGGCCAAGATAAAGCATAGCAGTGTGAACAGACAACAACACAGAGTTACACATGGAGTAAACAATAAACAAGTCAATAACATGGTGGAAAAAAAGAGAATCTATATACAATGTGTGCAAAAGGCATGAGGAGATAGGCAATAAATCTAATAATTACAATTTAGCAGATTAACACTGGAGTGATAAATCGTCAGATGATCATGTGCAAGTAGAGATACTGGTGTGCAAAAGAGCAGAAAAGTAAATAAATAAAAGCAGTATGGGGGTGAGGTAGGTAAATTGGGTGGGCTATATACCGATGGACTATGTACAGCTGCAGCAATCGGTTAGCTGCTCAGATAGCAGATGTTTAAAGTTGTTGAGGGAGATAAAAGTCTCCAACTTCAGAGATTTTTGCAATTCGTTCCAGTCGCAGGCAGCAGAGAACTGGAAGGAAAGGCGACCAAATTAGGTTTTGGCTTTAGGGATGATCAGTGAGATACACCTTCTGGAGCGCGTGCTACGGGTGGGTGTAGCCATCGTGACCAGTGAACTGAGATAAGGCGGCACTTTACCTAGCATAGCATTGTAGATGACCTGGAGCCAGTGGGTCTGACGACGAACATGTAGCGAGGGCCAGCCGACTAGGGCATACAGGTCGCAGTGGTGGGTCGTATAAGGTGCTTTAGTAACAAAACGGATGGCACTGTGATAAACTGCATCCAGTTTGCTGAGTAGTATTGGAAGCTATTTTGTAGATGACATCGCCGAAGTCGAGGATCGGTAGGATAGTCAGTTTTACTAGTGTAAGTTTGGCGGCGTGAGTGAAGGAGGCTTTGTTGCGAAATAGAAAGCCGACTCTAGATTTGATTTTGGATTGGAGATGTTTGATATGAGTCTGGAAGGAGAGTTTGCAGTCTAGCCAGACACCTAGGTACTTATAGATGTCCACATATTCTAGGTCGGAACCGTCCAGGGTGGTGATGCTAGTCGGGCGTGCGGGTGCAGGCAGCGAACGGTTGAAAAGCATGCATTTGGTTTTACTAGCGTTTAAGAGCAGTTGGAGGCCACGGAAGGAGTGTTGTATGGCATTGAAGCTCGTTTGGAGGTTAGATAGCACAGTGTCCAAGGAAGGGCCAGAAGTATACAGAATGGTGTCGTCTGCGTAGAGGTGGATCAGGGAATCGCCCGCAGCAAGAGCAACATCATTGATGTATACAGATAAAAGAGTAGGCCCGAGAATTGAACCCTGTGGTACCCCCATAGAGACTGCCAGAGGACCGGACAACATGCCCTCCGATTTGACACACTGAACTCTGTCTGCAAAGTAGTTGGTGAACCAGGCAAGGCAGTCATTAGAAAAACCGAGGCTACTGAGTCTGCCGATAAGAATATGGTGATTGACAGAGTCGAAAGCCTTGGCCAGGTCGATGAAGACGGCTGCACAGTACTCTCTTTTATCGATGGCGGTTATGATATCGTTTAGTACCTTGAGCGTGGCTGAGGTGCACCCGTGACCGGCTCGGAAACCGGATTGCACAGCGGAGAAGGTACGGTGGGATTCGAGATGGTCAGTGATCTGTTTGTTGACTTGGCTTTCGAAGACCTTAGATAGGCAGGGCAGGATGGATATAGGTCTGTAACAGTTTGGGTCCAGGGTGTCTCCCCCTTTGAAGAGGGGGATGACCGCGGCAGCTTTCCAATCCTTGGGGATCTCAGATGATACGAAGGAGAGGTTGAACAGGCTGGTAATAGGGGGTGCGACAATGGCGGCGGACAGTTTCAGAAATAGGGGGTCCAGATTGTCAAGCCCAGCTGATTTGTATGGGTCCAGGTTTTGCAGCTCTTTCAGAACATCTGCTATCTGGATTTGGGTAAAGGAGAAGCTGGGGGGGCTTGGGCGAGTAGCAGCGGGGGGGGCGGAGCTGTTGGCCAAGGTTGGAGTCGCCAGGAGGAAGGCATGGCCAGCCGTTGAGAAATGCTTGTTGAAGTTTTCGATTATCACGGATTTATCGGTGGTGACCGTGTTACCTAGCCTCAGTGCAGTGGGCAGCTGGGAGGAGGTGCTCTTGTTCTCCATGGACTTTACAGTATCCCAGAACTTTTGGGAGTTAGAGCTACAGGATGCAAATTTCTGCTTGAAAAGGCTGGCCTTTGCTTTCCTGACTGACTGCGTGTATTGGTTCCTGACTTCCCTGAACAGTTTTATATCGCGGGGACTCTTCGATGCTATTGCAGTTCGCCACAGGATGTTTTTGTGCTGGTCGAGGGCAGTCAGGTCTGGAGTTAACCAAGGGCTATATCTGTTCTTAGTTCTGCATTTTTTGAACGGAGCATGCTTGTCTAATATGGTGAGGAAGTAACTTTTAAAGAATGACCAGGCATCCTCAACTGACGGGATGAGGTCAATATCCTTCCAGGGTACCCGGGCCAGGTCGATTAGAAAGGCCTGCTCGCAGAAGTGTTTTAGGGAGCGTTTGACAGTGATGAGGGGTGGTCGTTTGACCGCGGACCCGTAGCGGATACAGGCAATGAGGCAGTGATCGCTGAGATCTTGATTGAAGACAGCAGAGGTGTATTTGGAGGGCAAGTTGGTCAGGATAATGTCTATTAGGGTGCCCATGTTTACGGATTTGGGGTTGTACCTGGTGGGTTCCTTGATGATTTGTGTGAGATTGAGGGCATCTAGCTTAGATTGTAGGACTGCCGGGGTGTTAAGCATATCCCAGTTTAGGTCACCTAACAGAACAAACTCTGAAGCTAGATGGGGGGCGATCAATTCACAGATGGTGTCCAGGGCACAGCTGGGAGCTGAGGGGGGTCGGTAGCAGGCGGCAACAGTGAGAGACTTATTTCTGGAGAGATTAATTTTTAAAATTAGTTCGAACTGTTTGGGCATAGACCTGGAAAGTATGACAGAACTTTGCAGGCTATCTCTGCAGTACATTGCAACTCCTCCCCCTTTGGCAGTTCTATCTTGACGGAAAGTGTTATAGTTGGGTATGGAAATCTCAGAATTTTTGGTGGCCTTCCTAAGCCAGGATTCAGACACGGCAAGGACATCAGGGTTGGCAGAGTGTGCTAAAGCGGTGAGTAAGACAAACTTAGGGAGGAGGCTTCTGATGTTGACATGCATGAGACCAAGGCTTTTTCGATCACAGAAGTCAACAAATGAGGGTGCCTGGGGACATGCAGGGCCTGGGTTTACCTCCACATCACCCGAGGAACAGAGGAGTAGTAGGATGAGGGTGCGGCTAAAGGCTATCAAAACTGGTCGCCTAGAGCGTTGGGGACAAGGAATAAAAGGAGCAGATTTATGGGCATGGTAGAATAGATTCTGGGCATAATGTGCAGACAGGGGTATGGTGGGGCACGGGTACAGCGGAGGCAAGCCCAGGCACTGGGTGATGATAAGAGAGGTTGTATCTCTGGACATGCTGGTCACAATGGGTGAGGTCACCGCATGTGTGGGAGGTGGGACAAAGGAGGTATCAGAGGTACGGGGAGTGGAACTACGGGCTCCATTGCAAACCAAAACAATGATAACTAGCCTGAACAATAGTATACAAGGCATATTGATATTTGAGAGGGACATTCAGTAAGGCATAAAGTAATTGCAGGTCTTGATTGGGAGAGCTAGCTATAACAGCAGCTAGTCAGCTAACACAGCAACAGCAGGTAAAATGGCGATGACTAGGCAGAGAGGGTCGGATTAACTACACACAGAGCCTGAGTTAAAACACAGAGCCGACAGATAAAACACAAATAAACAGAATGGAGTACCGTGAATTAATGGACAGTCCAGCAGGCATCAGCTATGTAGCCAAGTGATCATAGTGTCCAGGGGGCAGCCGTAGATGGAGCAGGGAAGCCGCCACTACGCTAGCATGCGGCGTTTAAAGTTAGTAGCCCGGGGGTGGTCTGCTCAGACGGAGGGGGTCTGCTCAGACGGAGGCCGGTTGAGGGCACAGCGGATGGGGTATTTGTCGGCAGACCAGACGTGGTGGTGCGGCGGGGCGCCGTGTCGACAGAGAATCCAAGCCAGATGGCAAAAGAGGTATTGTAGAATTTTGTTTGCTAACTGGTGCTAGCTTCGTGGCAGTGGCGCTAGCTGCAAGCTAGCTGTGAGGATCAGAAGTAGTGGCTCAGGGATTACGGCAGGAATCCGGCGTTGTTGTGGAGAGACAGTCCGATGCTGGTAAATTGGTGAATAATATCCAGGCTAATAACAGGGCTGGTGTCTGTGCAGAAGGTAAAAGCTGCTAGCAGTGGCTAACAATGACTAAATAGCTTGTAGCTGATTAGCTGGTTAGCTACTGGGGGTTCTTGAATGTGTTCCAAAGTAAAAAAAAAAAAATAATAGCGATTCCGTATCACATTGGGTGAGGTAGGTTACCGGAAGGTATAATCGAATAAAAAATTGAAAAGAGATAGATTTAAAAAATATATATATATACAAAAAATACGAAAAATACAAAAGTACACGAGAGGACGACACAAAACACGCCTACACTGCTACGCCATCTTGGATCAATGGCCGCCATCTTGGATATGGCCACCACTGTAGACTATTGATATATGGCCACCACTGTAGACTATTTATATATGGCCACCACTGTAGACTATTGATATATGGCCACCACTGTAGACTATTGATATAGCCACCACTGTAGACCATTGATATAAGGCCACCACTGTAGACCATTGATATAGCCACCACTGTAGACTATTGATATATGGCCACCACTGTAGACTACTGATATATGGCCACCACTGTAGAACATTGATATAAGGCCACCACTGTAGACCATTGATATAGCCACCACTGTAGACTATTTATATGGCCACCACTGTAGACTACTGATATAAGGCCACCACTGTAGACTATTTACATAGCCACCACTGTATACTGTTTATATGGCCACCACTGTAGACTATTGATATATGGCCACCACTGTAGACCATTGATATGGCCACCACTGTAGACTATTGATATATGGCCACCAGTGTAGACTACTGATATGGCCAACACTGTAAACTATTGATATATGGCCACCACTGTAGACTATTGATATATGGCCACCACTGTAGACTATTGATATAGCCACCACTGTAGACTATTGATATGGCCACCACTGTAGACTATTGATATGGCCACCACTGTAGACTATTGGTATATGCCACCACTGTAGACTAATGATATAGCCACCACTGTAGACTATTGATATGGCCTCCACTGTAGACTATTGATATGGCCACCACTGTAGACTAGTGATATATGGCCACCACTGTAGACTATTGATATATGCCACCACTGTAGACTATTGATATGGCCACAAATGTAGACTATTTATATGGCCACCACTGTAGACTATTGATATATGGCCACCACTGTAGACTATTGATATGGCCACCACTGTAGACTATTGATATGGCCACCACTGTAGACTATTGATATGGCCACCACTGTAGACTATTGATATATGGCCACCACTGTAGACAAGTATTATATGGCCACCACTGTAGACTATTGATATGGACACCACTGTAGACTATTGATATATGGCCACCACTGTAGACTAATGATATGGCCACCACTGTAGACTATTGATATATGCCACCACTGTAGACAATTAATATATGGCCACCACTGTAGACTATTGATATATGGCCACCACTGTAGACTATTGATATATGGCCACCACTGTAGACAATTATTATATGGCCACCACTGTAGACTATTGATATATGGCCACCACTGTAGACTATTGATATATGGCCACCACTGTAGACAATTATTATATGTCCACCACTGTAGACTATTGATATATGGCCACCACTGTAGACTATTGATATATGGCCACCACTGTAGACTATTGATATATGGCCACCACTGTAGACTATTGATATATGGCCACCACTGTAGACAATTATTATATGTCCACCACTGTAGACTATTGATATATGGCCAACACTTTAGACTATTGATATATGGCCACCACTGTAGACTATTGATATATGGCCACCACTGTAGACTATTGAAATATGCCACCACTGTAGACTATTAATATATGGCCACCACTGTAGACTATTGATATATGGCCACCACTGTAGATCATTGATATGGCCACCACTGTAGACTATTGATATATGGCCACCACTGTAGACTATTGATATGGCCACCACTGTAGACTATTGATATGGCCACCACTGTAGACTATTGATATATGGCCACCACTGTAGACTATTGATATATGGCCAACACTGTAGACAATTATTATATGGCCACCACTGTAGACTATTGATAAGGACACCACTGTAGACTATTGATATATGGCCACCACTGTAGACTAATGATATGGCCACCACTGTAGACTATTGATATATGCCACCACTGTAGACTATTGATATGGCCACCACTGTAAACTACTGATATGGCCACCACTGTAGACTACTGATATGGCCACCACTGTAGACTACTGATATGGCCACCACTGTAGACAATTTATATAGCCACCACTGTAGACTATTTATATAGCCACCACTGTAGACTATTGATATATGGCCACCACTGTAGACTATTGATATATGCCACCACTGTAGACCATTGATATGTGCCACCACTGTAGACCATCGATATATAGCCACCACTGTAGACTATAGATATATGCCACCACTGTAGACTATTGGTATATGGCCACCACTGTAGACTATTGATATATGCCACCACTGTAGACTATTGATATATGGCCACCACTGTAGACTATTGATATAGCCACCACTGTAGACTATTGATATGGCCACCACTGTAGACTATTGATATATGGCCATCACTGTAGACTATTGGTATATGCCACCACTGTAGACTAATGATATAGCCACCACTGTAGACTATTGATATGGCCACCACTGTAGACTATTGATATGGCCACCACTGTAGACTAGTGATATATGGCCACCACTGTAGACTATTGATATATGCCACCACTGTAGACTATTGATTTATGGCCACCACTGTAGACTATTGATATATGCCACCACTGTAGACCATCGATATATGTCCACCACTGTAAACTATTGATATGGCCACCACTGTAGACTATTGATATGGCCACCACTGTAAACTACTGATATGGCCACCACTGTAGACTATTGATATATGGCCACCACTGTAGACTACTGATATGGCCAACACTGTAAACTATTGATATATGGCCACCACTGTAGACTATTGATATATGGCCACCACTGTAGACTATTGATATAGCCACCACTGTAGACTATTGATATGGCCACCACTGTAGACTATTGATATGGCCACCACTGTAGACTATTGGTATATGCCACCACTGTAGACTAGTGATATAGCCACCACTGTAGACTATTGATATGGCCACCACTGTAGACTAGTGATATAAGGCCACCACTGTAGACTATTGATATATGCCACCACTGTAGACTATTGATATGGCCACAAATGTAGACTATTTATATGGCCACCATTGTAGACTATTGATATATGGCCACCACTGTAGACTATTGATATGGCCACCACTGTAGACTATTGATATGGCCACCACTGTAGACTATTGATATGGCCACCACTGTAGACTATTGATATATGGCCACCACTGTAGACAAGTATTATATGGCCACCACTGTAGACTATTGATATGGACACCACTGTAGACTATTGATATATGGCCACCACTGTAGACTACTGATATGGCCACCACTGTAGACTATTGATAATGCCCCCACTGTAGACAATTAATATATGGCCACCACTGTAGACTATTGATATATGGCCACCACTGTAGACTATTGATATATGGCCACCACTGTAGACAATTATTATATGGCCACCACTGTAGACTATTGATATATGGCCACCACTGTAGACTATTGATATATGGCCACCACTCTAGACAATTAATTATATGTCCACCACTGTAGACTATTGATATATGGCCACCACTGTAGACTATTGATATATGGCCACCACTGTAGACTATTGATATATGGCCACCACTGTAGACTATTGATATATGGCCACCACTGTAGACAATTATTATATGTCCACCACTGTAGACTATTGATATATGGCCACCACTTTAGACTATTGATATATGGCCACCACTGTAGACTATTGATATATGGCCACCACTGTAGACTATTGATATATGCCACCGCTGTAGACTATTAATATATGGCCACCACTGTAGACTATTGATATATGGCCACCACTGTAGACCATTGATATGGCCACCACTGTAGACTATTGATATATGACCACCACTGTAGACTATTGATATGGCCACCACTGTAGACTATTGATATGGCCACCACTGTAGACTATTGATATGGCCAACACTGTAGACTATTGATATATGGCCACCACTGTAGACTATTGATATATGGCCACCACTGTAGACAATTATTATATGGCCACCACTGTAGACTATTGATAAGGACACCACTGTAGACTATTGATATATGGCCACCACTGTAGACTAATGATATGGCCACCACTGTAGACTATTGATATATGCCACCACTGTAGACTATTGATATGGCCACCACTGTAAACTACTGATATGGCCACCACTGTAGACTACTGTTATGGCCACCACTGTAGACTACTGATATGGCCACCACTGTAGACAATATATATAGCCACCACTGTAGACTATTTATATAGCCACCACTGTAGACTATTGATATATGGCCACCACTGTAGACTATTGATATATGCCACCACTGTAGACCATTGATATATGCCACCACTGTAGACCATCGATATATAGCCACCACTGTAGACTATTGATATATGCCACCACTGTAGACTATTGATATATGGCCACCACTGTAGACTATTGATATATGCCACCACTGTAGACCATCGATATATGGCCACCACTGTAAACTATTGATATGGCCACCACTGTAGACTACTGATATGGCTACCACTGTAAATTACTGATATGGCCACCACTGTAGACCTTTGATATATGGCCACCACTGTAGACTATTGATATGGCCACCACTGTAGACTATTGATATGGCCAACACTGTAGACTAGTGATATATGGCCACCACTGTAGACTATTGATATATGGCCACCACTGTAGACTATTGATATGGCCACAAATGTAGACTATTTATATGGCCACCACTGTAGACTATTGATATATGGCCACCACTGTAGACTATTGATATGGCCACCACTGTAGACTATTGATATATGCCACCACTGTAGACTATTGATATGGCCACCACTGTAGACTATTGATATATGCCACCACTGTAGACCTTTGATATATGGCCACCACTGTAAACTATTGATATATGGCCACCACTGTAGACAATTATTATATGGCCACCACTGTAGACAATTATTATATGTCCACCACTGTAGACTATTGATATGGCCACCACTGTAGACTATTGATATATGCCACCACTGTAGACCTTTGATATATGGCCACCATTGTAAACTATTGATATATGGCCACCACTGTAGACAATTATTATATGGCCACCACCGTAGACAATTATTATATGTCCACCACTGTAGACTATTGATATATGGCACCACTGTAGACCATTGATATATGCCACCACTGTAGACCATCGATATATAGCCACCACTGTAGACTATTGATATATGCCACCACTGTAGACTATTGATATATGGCCACCACTGTAGACTATTGATATATGCCACCACTGTAGACCATCGATAGATATGGCCACCACTGTAGACTACTGATATGGCCACCACTGTAGACTGTTTATATGGCCACCACTGTAGACTATTGATATATGGCCACCACTGTAGACTATTGATATGGCCACCACTGTAGACTATTGATATGGCCACCACTGTAGACTATTGATATATGGCCACCACTGTAGACTATTGATATATGGCCACCACTGTAGACTATTGATATGGCCACCACTGTAGACTATTTATATGGCCACCACTGTAGACTATTGATATATGGCCACCACTGTAGACTATTGATATAGCCACCACTGTAGACTATTTATATGGCCACCACTGTAGACTATTGATATGGCCACCACTGTAGACTATTGATATATGCCACCACTGTAGACTTTGATATATGGCCACCACTGTAACTATTGATATATGGCCACCACTGTAGACTATTATATGGCCACCACTGTAGACAATTATTATATGTCCACCACTGTAGACTATTGATATGGCCACCACTGTAGACTATTGATATATGGCCACCACTGTAGACTTTGATATATGGCCACCATTGTAACTATTGATATATGGCCACCACTGTAGACAATTATTATATGGCCACCACTGTAGACTATTATTATATGGCCACCACTGTAGACTATTGATATATGGCCACCACTGTAGACTATTGATATATGGCCACCACTGTAGACTATTTATATATGCCACCACTGTAGACTATTGATATATGGCCACCACTGTAGACTATTGATATATGGCCACCACTGTAGACTATTGATATATGGCCACCACTGTAGACTATTGATATATGCCACCACTGTAGACTATTATATCCACCACTGTAGACTATTGATATGGCCACCACTGTAGACTATTGATATGCCACCACTGTAGACTATTGATATATGGCCACCACTGTAGACAATTGATATATGGCCACCACTGTAGACTATTAATATATGGCCACCACTGTAGACTATTGATATATGGCCACCACTGTAGACTATTGATATGGCCACCACTGTAGACTATTGATATATGGCCACCACTGTAGACTATTGATATATGCCACCACTGTAGACTATTGATATGGCCACCACTGTAGACTACTGATATGGCCACACTGTAGACTATTGTATATGGCCACCACTGTAGACTATGATATATGGCCACCACTGTAGACAATTATTATATGGCCACCACTGTAGACTATTGATAAGCCACCACTGTAGACTATTGATATATGGCCACCACTGTAGACTATGATATGCCACCACTGTAGACTATTGATATATGCCACCACTGTAGACTATTGATATGGCCACCACTGTAACTATTGATATGCCACCACTGTAGACTATTGTATATGGCCACCACTGTAGACTATTGATATGGCCACCACTGTAGACAATATATATGGCCACCACTGTAACTATTTATGGCCACCACTGTAGACTATTGATATATGGCCACCACTGTGACTACTGATATGCCACCACTGTAGACCATTGATATATGGCCACACTGTAGACTATGATAGCCACCACTGTAGACTATTGATATGCCACCACTGTAGACTATTGATATATGGCCACCACTGTAGACTATTGATATATGCACCACTGTAGACTATATATGGCCACCACTGTAGACTATTGATATGGCCACCACTGTAGACTATGATATGGCCACCACTGTAATTATGATATGGCCACCACTGTAGACTTGATATATGGCCACCACTGTAGACTATTGATATGGCCACCACTGTAGACTATTGATATGGCCACCACTGTAGACTAGTGATATATGGCCACCACTGTAGACTATTGATATGGCCACCACTGTAGACTATTGATATGGCCACATGTAGACTTTTTTATATGGCCACCACTGTAGACTATTGATATATGGCCACCACTGTAGACTATTGATATATGGCCACCACTGTAGACTATTGATATAGCCACCACTGTAGACTATTGATATGGCCACCACTGTAGACTATTGATATATGCCACCACTGTAGACTATTGATATATGGCCACCACTGTAGACTATTGATATAGGCCACCACTGTAGACTATTATATGCCACCACTGTAGATTATTATATGTCCACCACTGTAGACTATTGATATGGCCACCACTGTAGACTATTGATATATGCCACCACTGTAGACTTGATATATGGCCACCACTGTAAACTATTGATATATGGCCACCACTGTAGACAATTATTATATGGCCACCACCGTAGACATTATTATATGCCACCACTGTAGACTATTGATATATTGCCACCACTGTAGACTATTGATATATGGCCACTACTGTAGACTATTGATATATGGCCACCACTGTAGACTATTGATATATGCCACCACTGTAGACTATTGATATGGCCACCACTGTAGACTATTGATATATGGCCACCACTGTAGACTATTGATATGGCCACCACTGTAGCATCCGTTGAGGTCCATCCCTCCGGTGTAGCGGGAGCAAGACCTTACTCTGACGAGGGAGAGCGCGGCCATACCTCAGCCGTCATCAACAACAGAAAAAAAACAACGAGGAAACGAAGCAGGTCGTGTAAGTAACACACGCCACTAGTAAGGAATCATCGTCCTCGCGACCAGAGAGACTCAGTTAGTCATTTAGCAGACGCTCTTATCCAGAGAGACTCAGTTAGTCATTTAGCAGATGCTCTTATCCAGAGGGACTATAGTTAGTATTTAGCAGACGCTCTTATCCAGAGAGACTCAGTTAGTCATTTAGCAGACGCTCTTATCCAGAGGAGACTCATTAGTCATTTAGTAGACGCTACTTATCCAGAGAGACTCAGTTAGTCATTTAGCAGAGCTCTATCCAGAGACTAAGTTGTATTTAGCAGAGACGTCTTATCCAGAGAGACTCAGTTAGTCATTTAGCAGATTCTTATCACAGAGGACTAAGTTAGTAATTTAGCAGACGCTCTATCCAGAGAGACTCAGTTAGTCATTTAGCAGACACTCATTATCCAGAGAATCAGTTATCATTTAGCAGACCTCTTATCAGAGAGACTCAGTTAGTCATTTAGCAGACGACTCTACAGAGAGATCAGTTAGTCATTAGCAGACACTCTTATCAGAGAGACTCAGTTAGTCATTAGCAGACACTCTATCCAGAGAGACTCAGTTAGTCATTTAGCAGACATCTTATCCAGAGAGAAGAGACTCAGTTAGTCATTTAGCGACAGCTTTACCAGAGAGACCTTAAGTTAGTCATTTAGCAGACACTCTTATCCAGAGAGACTCAGTTAGTCATTAGCAGACACTCTTATCCAGAGACTCAGTTTAGTCAATTTAGCAGACGCTCTTATCCAGAGAGACTCAGTTAGTCATTTAGCAGAAGCCTCTTATCCAGAGAGACTCAGTTAGTCATTTAGCAGATGCATCTTATCCAGGAACTAAGTTAGTCATTTAGCAGACGCTCTTATCAGAGAGACTCAGTTAGTCATTAGCAGACGCTCTTATCCAGAGAGACTCACGTTAGTCATTTAGCAGACGCTCTTATCCAGAGAGACTCAGTTAGTCATTTAGCAGATGCTTTATCCAGAGAATAAGTTAGTAATTAGCAGACGCTCTTATCAGAGAGACCTTGATGGTTAGTCATTTAGCATGCTCTTCAGAGACAAGTGAGTAATTTAGAGACGCTCTT
>NC_052308.1:6678023-6720523 GCF_016432855.1 Salvelinus namaycush
ATCCAGAGAGACTCAGTGTCATTTAGCAGACACTCTTATCCAGAGAGACTCAGTTAGTCATTTAGCAGACACTCTTATCCAGAGAGACCAGTTAGTCATTTAGCAGACACTCTTATCCAGAGAGACTCAGTTAGTCATTTAGCAGACACTCTTATCCAGAGAGACTCAGTTAGTCATTTAGCAGACACTCTTATCCAGAGAGACTCAGTTAGTCATTTAGCAGAACGCTCTTATCCAGAGAGACTCAGTTAGTCATTTAGCAGACGCTCTTATCCAGAGAGACTCAGTTAGTCATTTAGCAGATGCTCTTATCCAGAGACTAAGTTAGTCATTTAGCAGACGCTCTTATCCAGAGAGACTCAGTTAGTCATTTAGCAGACGCTCTTATCCGAGAGACTCAGTTAGTCATTAGCAACGCTCTTATCCAGAGAGACTCAGTTAGTCATTTAGCAGATGCTCTTATCCAGAGACTAAGTAGTAATTTAGCAGACGCTCTTATCCAGAGAGACTCAGTTAGTCATTTAGCAGATGCTCTTATCCAGAGACTAAGTTAGTATTTAGCAGACGCTCTTATCCAGAGAGACTCAGTTAGTCATTTAGCAGACACTCTTATCCAGAGAGACTCAGTTAGTCATTTAGCAGACACTCTTATCCAGAGAGACTCAGTTAGTCATTTAGCAGACGCTCTTATCCAGAGAGACTCAGTTAGTCATTTAGCAGACACTCTTATCCAGAGAGACTCAGTTAGTCATTTAGCAGACACTCTTATCCAGAGAGACTCAGTTAGTCATTTAGCAGACACTCTTATCCAGAGAGACTCAGTTAGTCATTTAGCAGACTCTTATCCAGAGAGACTTACATGTTAGTCATTTAGCAGACACTCTTATCCAGAGAGACTCAGTTAGTCATTTAGCAGACACTCTTATCCAGAGAGACTCAGTTAGTCATTTAGCAGACACTCTTATCCAGAGACTCAGTTAGTCATTTAGCAGACACTCTTATCCAGAGAGACTCAGTTAGTCATTTAGCAGACACTCTTATCCAGAGAGACTCAGTTAGTCATTTAGCAGACACTCTTATCCAGAGACTCAGTTAGTCATTTAGCAGACACTCTTATCCAGAGACTCAGTTAGTCATTTAGCAGACACTCTTATCCAGAGACTCAGTTAGTCATTTAGCAGACACTCTTATCCAGAGAGACTCAGTTAGTCATTTAGCAGACACTCTTATCCAGAGACTCAGTTAGTCATTTAGCAGACACTCTTATCCAGAGACTCAGTTAGTCATTTAGCAGACACTCTTATCCAGAGACTCAGTTAGTCATTTAGCAGACACTCTTATCCAGAGAGACTCAGTTAGTCATTTAGCAGACGCTCTTATCCAGAGAGACTCAGTTAGTCATTTAGCAGATGCTCTTATCCAGAGACTAAGTTAGTAATTTAGCAGACGCTCTTATCCAGAGAGACTCAGTTAGTCATTTAGCAGACACTCTTATCCAGAGAGACTCAGTTAGTCATTTAGCAGACACTCTTATCCAGAGAGACTCAGTTAGTCATTTAGCAGACGCTCTTATCCAGAGAGACTCAGTTAGTCATTTAGCAGACACTCTTATCCAGAGAGACTCAGTTAGTCATTTAGCAGACACTCTTATCCAGAGAGACTCAGTTAGTCATTTAGCAGACACTCTTATCCAGAGAGACTCAGTTAGTCATTTAGCAGACGCTCTTATCCAGAGAGACTCAGTTAGTCATTTAGCAGACGCTCTTATCCAGAGAGACTCAGTTAGTCATTTAGCAGATGCTCTTATCCAGAGACTAAGTTAGTCATTTAGCAGACGCTCTTATCCAGAGAGACTCAGTTAGTCATTTAGCAGACGCTCTTATCCAGAGAGACTCAGTTAGTCATTTAGCAGACGCTCTTATCCAGAGAGACTCAGTTAGTCATTTAGCAGATGCTCTTATCCAGAGACTAAGTTAGTAATTTAGCAGACGCTCTTATCCAGAGAGACTCAGTTAGTCATTTAGCAGATGCTCTTATCCAGAGACTAAGTTAGTAATTTAGCAGACGCTCTTATCCAGAGAGACTCAGTTAGTCATTTAGCAGACACTCTTATCCAGAGAGACTCAGTTAGTCATTTAGCAGACACTCTTATCCAGAGAGACTCAGTTAGTCATTTAGCAGACGCTCTTATCCAGAGAGACTCAGTTAGTCATTTAGCAGACACTCTTATCCAGAGAGACTCAGTTAGTCATTTAGCAGACACTCTTATCCAGAGAGACTCAGTTAGTCATTTAGCAGACACTCTTATCCAGAGAGACTCAGTTAGTCATTTAGCAGACGCTCTTATCCAGAGAGACTTACATGTTAGTCATTTAGCAGACACTCTTATCCAGAGAGACTCAGTTAGTCATTTAGCAGACACTCTTATCCAGAGAGACTCAGTTAGTCATTTAGCAGACACTCTTATCCAGAGACTCAGTTAGTCATTTAGCAGACACTCTTATCCAGAGACTAAGTTAGTCATTTAGCAGACGCTCTTATCCAGAGACTCAGTTAGTCATTTAGCAGATGCTCTTATCCAGAGACTAAGTTAGTCATTTAGCAGACGCTCTTATCCAGAGAGACTCAGTTAGTCATTTAGCAGATGCTCTTATCCAGAGACTAAGTTAGTCATTTAGCAGACACTCTTATCCAGAGACTAAGTTAGTCATTTAGCAGACGCTCTTATCCAGAGACTCAGTTAGTCATTTAGCAGACACTCTTATCCAGAGACTCAGTTAGTCATTTAGCAGACACTCTTATCCAGAGACTCAGTTAGTCATTTAGCAGACACTCTTATCCAGAGACTCAGTTAGTCATTTAGCAGACACTCTTATCCAGAGACTCAGTTAGTCATTTAGCAGACGCTCTTATCCAGAGAGACTCAGTTAGTCATTTAGCAGACGCTCTTATCCAGAGAGACTCAGTTAGTCATTTAGCAGATGCTCTTATCCAGAGACTAAGTTAGTCATTTAGCAGACGCTCTTATCCAGAGAGACTCAGTTAGTCATTTAGCAGACGCTCTTATCCAGAGAGACTCAGTTAGTCATTTAGCAGACGCTCTTATCCAGAGAGACTCAGTTAGTCATTTAGCAGATGCTCTTATCCAGAGACTAAGTTAGTCATTTAGCAGACGCTCTTATCCAGAGAGACTCAGTTAGTCATTTAGCAGACACTCTTATCCAGAGAGACTCAGTTAGTCATTTAGCAGACGCTCTTATCCAGAGAGACACAGTTATAGTCACTAGATAGCTCGGTGGGACAAGACCAAACAGATACATTTTAGTGACTCTAAAATAACACACAGGAAGGAAGGAAGGAAGGATGGATGGAAGTGGTGTTTTATGACCTGAGGCCTTGAAAACAGCACTGCCTAGCTGGTTTGTGACGGAATACAGAATCTAGCTCCGATTCATCACTCATCTAAAATAGACAGAAAATGCACATGTGCACATACACGCACACAGCATTGTGGATTCTCGCATCACTTAACACAGACTTACAGACACACCCACATCGACACATATCACACATACACTGAGGGTGCATCAAAATGCACGTAGTCCTGAAACCTGTAGACTAATATACACTGGAGTACAGGGTCATTCATAACCATTAACAACAACTAAAACACCATCATTAGCCAACGCATGACGACACAGTGCAGCTGATTTATTCATGATTCATCCAGCTAGCTAATGTTTCTAAAGAGTGGATGGATGAGGAGTGATGAACAGATGTTGGAGCTTAATTTGATCACCCTGTTGCAGGATAACTTTTCTGCAATGGAGGAAGTGTAAAACGTGTAGTTTCTTTGAGGGTTAAATAGGATTTTGAAGTTTGTAATTTCCACTTCAAAATGTCAGACTTGATTTTTCCTTAACAAAAATGTATCAACCCCTACAAAAATGTCCATTAATTATAATCCACATAATAATTCACATTTCCAGTTGCTGCATTATTTTCCTGCTGTGGCAAAGTGTCTCAAATGAAGATCCCACATCTGTATGTAGAAGGAAAATGACCTCCATAATAGACAAACAAAGAGCAGAAATCTACCAGAGTAGATGCCTCTCATTGTTTTCAATCCAAGTGTAACTTTCCTCACTCAAAGAATTGACCCATAATTTAAAAAAATAAATGATGTGAAGTAGAACCCTTAAAAAATATATTTAAAAATAAATAGCAGGGACGCAGTTGAATAACTGCGGTCCAATTTCTGCGATACCGACAACTCCCCGTTTTGTATTACTCAGCCGCACCCTACCTTGGTTGAATACAGATATAGCAGTTCCCACCCAAAACCCCTCCACTGTCAGAGAATCTTTCCTATCCATGTTATATATTTCTAGAACCCCGTACCATAACGCATGGCCAGTTAGGACGCAATAGGAGTTGAAGGCTGAGTGTTGTTCGTTATCACATTTTGGGAAAATATGTGTACTTTAAAGGTGTTGCCAAACATCACAGCACTCACTCACTCACTCACCACACTCACAAAAAACTTAGGATATTCAAACAAGTGGACTTTGTTTCCATTCTGTGTCCCCAACTGACTACAACAAGAATAGCACTACTGGAGATGAAAGGCTCCCGGTGCACTGGGGTTAACTCACCTGCAGGAGACGGTGATCTCTACTTTAGTGGCGGGGATGTTCCCGGTGATCGGGTCGAACTCGTACACCGAGGCCATGTCCTCCAGCTTGTCCATCACGTCCCCCTCCATAGGGGCAAGCGCGAGGGCGAGCGCGCGGGGCGGCTCGGGAGCGATCCGTGACTCGCACAGCCTGGCCCCGGTCGAACGCGTGTTGGGTGGTGATTGTGTCGTGTCCAAACTCCCGGTGGGTCGCGATAACACTGAGAGAGCCAGCCAGGGAGAGACAGAGAGAGAGATTCAGGGAAACTGGACACCAACAGCCCTCTGGAGAAGCGCACTTGACGAACTATCCATAGATAGTGCCGTTTAGGCTGGGGAGACCCTGGAAGCGACCTACCGTTCTGCCGCGCTAGCTACAGCTGATACCGCAACGCTCACGGTAACAGCAGGCAGCACATCATAGGGGAGTAACCTGGCGACCTGCTCTCTGCGTGTCAAGAGGAGCTCTACTCCATCGGCTGATGAGCAGACTGAGCGGACCGGAGACTGAAGAGAGAGAACGCAGGTTTCTACACTACTACTCTCCCCTCCACCTCCCTCCATTTCCCATCCTCCCGCCCACATGCGATTCCACGCGGGCGTTCCCAGCCAGCCTCCCGGCTACATGCGCACAGCTGGATGCTTCTGTAATGCCTTCATTCAGGTGTCATAGCTGCTCATCTATTTTGACACATATATCCGTGGTGTTTCTGTGGATTCACCTTAAAGCTACGTTATAAAAATAGCCTAATTTATTCTGTCTGTCAGACAATCATTTACAGCGCAACGAACCCAACATCATTATATGTGGCTGAATCCAACGGATGCATTTTGCAGATCGTTAATGACACCGTCTGCCATTTCAGTTGTCGATTAATTCAGTCAGTGTTGTCATTACATTACTGTGAGTGGCAATAAATCTTCATTAAAAGTGCGCCTCGTTTCAGCACCACAGTAGTGGACAGCTCCCCCGCCGCCTGCGCTGCTAGTGCTGCTTTTATAGAGCAATACAACTCGTTTTCCGTGGAGACTTATGAACACACAGGGAATCTGCAGACTGTCTCTAAGCCACAGAGGATAGTGCTGCTTTTATAGAGCAATACAACTCGTTTTCCGTGGAGACTTATGAACACACAGGGAATCTGCAGACTGTCTCTAAGCCACAGAGGATAGTGATGCTTTTTCATCCGTAAAAGTGACCCTCCACCTCCAATAAGAACTCTATTGTTCTCTCTCCTTTTCTTTCCCCTCGCTCTCTCTCGCTCTCTCTCTCACACACACCCCAGCACACACACCAACACACTAGGGAGGCAAAGCAAGGCAGTCAGCCAGAGAGCGGTTGGTTGTTTCCCTCTCTATACTAGGAAATTATTGAACACTGCTCCGGAAATCAATTTACCCTGTCTCTGTCTGTAACATGTCACCCCGTCTCTGTCTGTAACATGTCACCCCGTCTCTGTCTGTAACATGTCACCCCGTCTCTGTCTGTAACATGTCATCCCGTCTCTGTCTGTAACATGTCACCCCGTCTCTGTCTGTAACATGTCACCCCGTCTCTGTCTGTAACATGTCACCCCGTCTCTGTCTGTAACATGTCACCCCGTCTCTGTCTGTAACATGTCACCCCGTCTCTGTCTGTAACATGGGCTCACCCCGTCTCTGTCTGTAACATGGGCTCACCCCGTCTCTGTCTGTAACATGGGCTCACCCCGTCTCTGTCTGTAACATGGGCTCACCCCGTCTCTGTCTGTAACATGGGCTCACCCCATCTCTGTCTGTAACATGGGCTCACCCCGTCTCTGTCTGTAACATGGGCTCACCCCGTCTCTGTCTGTAACATGGGCTCACCCCGTCTCTGTCTGTAACATGGGCTCACCCCGTCTCTGTCTGTAACATGGGCTCACCCTGTCTCTTTCTGTAACATTGGCTCACCCCGTCTCTGTCTGTAACATGGGCTCACCCCGTCTCTGTCTGTAACATGTCACCCCGTCTCTGTCTGTAACATGTCACCCCGTCTCTGTCTGTAACATGTCACCCCGTCTGTCTGTAACATGTCACCCCGTCTCTGTCTGTAACATGTCACCCCGTCTCTGTCTGTAACATGTCACCCCGTCTCTGTCTGTAACATGTCACCCCGTCTCTGTCTGTAACATGTCATCCCGTCTCTGTCTGTAACATGTCACCCCGCCTCTGTCTGTAACATGTCACCCCGTCTCTGTCTGTAACATGTCACCCCGTCTCTGTCTGTAACATGTCACCCCGTCTCTGTCTGTAACATGTCACCCAGTCTCTGTCTGTAACATGGGCTCACCCCGTCTCTGTCTGTAACATGGGCTCACCCCATCTCTGTCTGTAACATGTCACCCCGTCTCTGTCTGTAACATGTCACCCCGTCTCTGTCTGTAACATGTCACCCCGTCTGTCTGTAACATGTCACCCCGTCTGTCTGTAACATGTCACCCCGTCTCTGTCTGTAACATGGGCTCACCCCGTCTCTGTCTGTAACATGGGCTCACCCCGTCTCTGTCTGTAACATGTCACCCCGTCTCTGTCTGTAACATGTCACCCCGTCTCTGTCTGTAACATGGGCTCACCCTGTCTCTGTCTGTAACATGGGCTCACCCTGTCTCTGTCTGTAACATGTCACCCTGTCTCTGTCTGTAACATGAGCTCACCCCGTCTCTGTCTGTAACATGGGCTCACCCCATCTCTGTCTGTAACATGTCACCCCGTCTCTGTCTGTAACATGGGCTCACCCTGTCTCTGTCTGTAACATGGGCTCACCCCGTCTCTGTCTGTAACATGTAGCTCTGTCTGTAACATGTCTCTCTGTCTGTAACATGTCTCTCTGTCTGTAACATGTCTCTCTGTCTGTAACATGTCTCTCTGTCTGTAACATGTCTCTCTGTCTGTAACATGTCTCTCTGTCTGTAACATGTCTCTCTGTCTGTAACATGTCTCTCCGTCTGTAACATGTCTCTCCGTCTCTGTCTGTAACGTGTCTCTCTGTCTGTAACATGTCACCCTGTCTGTAACATGTCTCTCCGTCTGTAACATGTCACCCCGTCTCTGTCTGTAACATGTCACCCCGTCTCTGTCTGTAACATGTCACCCCGTCTCTGTCTGTAACGTGTCTCTCTGTCTGTAACATGTCACCCTGTCTGTAACATGTCACCCCGTCTGTAACATGTCACCCCGTCTCTGTCTGTAACATGTCACCCCGTCTCTGTCTGTAACATGTCACCCCATCTCTGTCTGTAACATGTCACCCCGTCTCTGTCTGTAACGTGTCTCTCTGTCTGTAACATGTCACCCTGTCTGTAACATGTCACCCCGTCTGTAACATGTCACCCCGTCTCTGTCTGTAACATGTCACCCCGTCTCTGTCTGTAACATGTCACCCCGTCTCTGTCTGTAACATGTCTCTCTGTCTGTAACATGTCGCCCCGTCTCTGTCTGCAACATGGGCTAACCCCGTCTCTGTCTGCAACATGGGCTCACCCCGTCTCTGTCTGCAACATGGGCTCACCCTGTCTCTGTCTATAACGGGAACTAGGCTGACAGGGACCACCCACCCTGTCTCTCTCTCTCTCTAGGCTGACAGGGACCACCCACCCTGTCTGTCTGTCTCTCTCTAGGCTGACAGGGACCACCCACCCTGTCTCTGTCTCTAGGCTGACAGGGACCACCCACCCTGTCTGTCTGTCTCTAGGCTGACAGGGACCACCCACCCTGTCTGTCTGTCTCTCTCTGTAATGGGAACTAGGCTGACAGTGACAACCCTGTCTGTCTCTTTTTCGCTCTCGCTCTCTCTCTCGTGTGCATACACACAGACACCCTGCCTGTCTCCAACATGGGCTCACCCTGTCTCTGTCTGTAACAGGAACTAGGCTGACAGTGACAACTCTCTCTTTCTTGTGTGCATACATAGACACCACCTCCCCTGTTAAATGATTAGCATCTGTAAAGGGCGTCGTAGTCATGGTCAGGTGGGTGGGCAAGTTAGTGCAGATGTTTCCAACCAGGGGTTGGCAAGACCTGGCAGAGAGGGAGGAGGAAGAGAACCTTTCTATTTGTAACTGTGATGTTCTTAGTTACAATTGTCCCTGTGATACCACTGTGCTAGTTTCTGGTCAACCCTCACTTCCCACTCATTCTTCTTCAATGTTCTTCAATGTTCTTTGGTTCTTGGGATGAGAGGGGGTAATAGGGTTCAGAGGTTATCTTATTAGAACTGCTGGTGAGCATCTTATGAACAGGATAAAGAGCTTCCAGCCATGCCAGACCAGCAGGTGGTCGTGGTGGGGGACATGTACAGCTGCTGCCAACACCAAGAGTTTTACACAGTTGTCTTTCGCTCTCGCTCTCACACTCTCTCTCTCTCTCACACTCTCTCTCTTTCTCTCTCTCACTCTCTCTCTTTCGCCCCTCTCTCTCGCCCCCTCTCCCTCTCTCTCGCTCTCTCTCTCTCCCCCCCTCTCTCTCTCACTCTCTCTCTCTCGCCACTCTCTCTCGCCCCCTCTCTCTCGCTCTCGCCCCCCCCTCTCTCATTCTCTCTCACACACTCTCTCTCTCTTTCTCTCTCACCCCTTCACTCTCTCGCTTTCTCTCTCGCCCCCTCTCTCTCTCTCTCTCTCTCTCTGATTCCTGTTCCAGTGGTCTAATTACTGTATTTCAGCTCCTAGCTTGCGTCATGGCGAACAAAAATATTGCCTTTCTGGAAGCAATTAGTCAAATCAAACTATTAGTGGGTGTCGTTGGGGACAGATGAGGACCATGTGGACAATCACTTCTGTAATGGACAGAAAGGTCAGCAATAACATCCTCCCTGTCTGTATTGTATCTTTATGATAGCCTTCTCATTCTCATAATCAGTGCTGCGGTAATAACATCCATTAAAACCAACACAATAAACTAGATACAGAGCGAGTGTACTGAGATGGGAAGCATTGTAGAAATCCAACCCCATCTGTTCTGGGTATTTATACATTCCACTGCTAAAAGCTACGTCATGGGCACTTCCGGTGGGGCGCAGAGCTGATCATTCGCATCCATTTTAGCTCCGCTACAAATTTGAAATAAATCCTGAAATAAGTTCACCCTTAAGCTTAATGTACCACGAAAGGCAGTAATAGTTTATTATCTTCTGAAACCCACAATGCTGACAAAGATAAGTCATACCAAAAAGCCAGACTTAACGAGTGAAAGTTTAGAGACTGAGGATGCAGAATGCAGAATTCTCTATCAAATCCGAAAATGTACTGTCTGCAGTAGACAACGTTAAAAAGGAAGTCAAAGAATGTGCTGGGCAAATCTCTCAGGCTGAGGTATGCATCTCTGGAACTGAAGACAACATTATAGCCCTGCAGGCAACGACCACCGCTCTTGAGGACAAGGTTGAATGGCTTACCTCTAAACTAGCTGATTTGGAGGGCCGCAGCAGGAGATCGAACTTCAGACTAGTACATCTCCCCGACGGCGCTGAGGGGAGCGATGCTTGCTCATTCCTAGAGCGGTGGCTTCCCGAGGCTCTGGAGATGGAGCCACTCCGCTCTCCTTCGATCATTGAGAGAGCTCATCGGATTTCTGGCCCACGATCCGACCCCAACGCACCCCAGAGGGCTCTGATAATGAAGTTGTTAAACTATAAAGATGAGATGCGCGTGGTGAATGCAGCCAGGGCGAAAGGGAGAACTCCACAAGAATCTGCAAGTTATGTTCTTCCCAGATCTCTCCATGGAAGTCCACAAGCAGCAGAAACGCTTTGACAGTGTCAAGCAGCGGCTACGGGCTAAGGCTATCCGGTATGGAATCATCTTTCCAGGGGCGTCTAAGGGTCTCTCACGGCGATCGTTCCTACATTTTGGAAACAGCAGCCAAGGCGGAGCAGTTTTGTGAGAAGCTAGGCAGAGGTGTGGAAGCAGAGCAGTTTTGTGAGAAGCTAAGCAGAGGTGTGGAAGCGGAGCAGTTTTGTGAGAAGCTAGGGCAGAGGTGTGGAAGCGGAGCAGTTTTGTGAGAAGCTAGGCAGAGGTGTGGAAGCGGAGCAGTTTTGTGAGAAGCTAGGCAGAGGTGTCGAAGCGGAGCAGTTTCGTGAGAAGCTAGGCAGAGGTGTGGAAGCGGAGCAGTTTTGTGAGAAGCTAGGCAGAGGTGTCGAAGCGGAGCAGTTTTGTGAGAAGCTAGGCAGAGGTGTCGAAGCGGAGCAGTTTTGTGAGAAGCTAGGCAGAGGTGTGGAAGCGGAGCAGTTTCGTGAGAAGCTAGGCAGAGGTGTGGAAGCGGAGCAGTTTCGTGAGAAGCTAGGCAGAGGTGTCGAAGCGGAGCAGTTTTGTGAGAAGCTAGGCAGAGGTGTCGAAGCGGAGCAGTTTTGTGAGAAGCTAGGCAGAGGTGTCGAAGCGGAGCAGTTTTGTGAGAAGCTAGGCAGAGGTGTGGAAGCGGAGCAGTTTTGTGAGAAGCTAGGCAGAGGTGTCGAAGCGGAGCAGTTTCGTGAGAAGCTAGGCAGAGGTGTCGAAGCGGAGCAACGCTGAAGAAGTAGCAACAGCAACGGAAAGTTCAACTTTGACCAATTTTTCGAACTGTTGCTTTCGGTTTTGTCTAAACAGGTATTTAAAGTTTGAGCCAGTTCACCGTGTTATAATTGATCTAGTAACGTAGCACTGTCTATTGAACTGTAATAACATGGCCAGTTTACAAGTAAGCCTTATTATCATTTTATGTACAATGAAACTTTGCTTTTATGCATCGGAACTTGCGGGTTTGTTTTTCTTAAGGCCTATATGAGTCTAGATCACGGTGGTCTTATATTCTGGCTCTCTCCTGGTGTTTTGGTTCTTTGTTAAATGTTGAACACAATATAATGTAATGACAAGTGGCGGGCAGAAGGTGTACGGAGTGGGAAAAAAACGCAGAGGCGGCTCGTCACGTGTGTGGCTCTGAGCATCTTATATGGAGTGTCACTGAGAGGGGGAGGGGGAAGGTCTGTTAGACTTTGGGGTAAGCGGGTTAATCAAACGTTCGTGGTTGATTGTTAGGCATGTTTTTGTACAATGATGTGCTTTAAAGCGTCCTTTGTGTTTTTGTTTATGGTGGTAACAGAGGAATGTTGGTATATTAGACTGATCCAATGTGATCTTATGTAGTAATGGTTTAGTTCAGTTATGGTAAATTAGATGACTCAGTGTTCAGGTTAAATTTACATCCTGGTACTGTAGGGGATTAAATAAAATGGGTAATAAGTTGATTAAAACAACTTCAGGTGAAGATCATATTTTAGCAAGAATCACATCTATTATCTGGCGACGTTCCTAAGATACGCAAGAGGTGGCCTGGGCAGATCGTTGCAGCCTCATTTAGTTCCCATGCGAGGGGAGATAATAATAATAATAATATCCATAAGTTCATTCCATATCAGATATTGCAAACAATTTGTGATCCCGCCCGTCGATATAAACTGAGCAAAAAAAAAAACATCCCTTTTTCAGGACCCTGTCTTCAAAGATAATTCTTAAAATTCCAAATAACTTCACAGATCTTCATTGTAAAGGGTTTAAACACTGTTTCCCATGCTTGTTCAATGACCCATAAACAATTAATGAACATGCACCTGTGGAACAGTCGTTAACTTCTTTGGGATAGGGGGCAGTATTTTCACGTCCGGATGAAAAGCGTGCCCAAAGTAAACTGCCTGTTACTCAGGCCCAGAAGCTAGGATATGCATATAATTGGTAGATTTAGATATAAAACACTCTAAAGGTTCTAAAACTGTTAAAATAATGTCTGTGAGTATAACAGAACTGATATGGCAGGCAAAACCCCGAGGACAAATCACCCCCCCCAAAAAATAATTCAGCTTACCACTATTTTCAATGGCTAGTACTATAATTATAAGCCCAAGTCCTCCCAGATTGCAGTTCCTAGGGGTTCCACTAGATGTCAACAGTTTTTAGAAAGAGTTTCAGGCTGGTTTTTGGAAAAATGACTCAGGAAATTAATTTTTCTAGGTGGCTCCCATTTTGGCTGTAGTGTTTCCAAGCGCGTGGAAGAAAGCGCGTTCTTTCTTATTCATCTCCGGTAATGAACATACTATTCTCCGTCTTAAATTTTATTGTTTATTTGCGTATTAGGATACCTAAGGTTTGATTATAAACGTTGTTTGACTTGTTTGAAAAAGTTTATTAGTAACGTTTGGGATTCATTTTGTATGAATTTTGATGGAGGGAAACTGGATGGATTATTGACTGAAGCTAAACTGAGTTTTTATGGATATAAAGAAGGACATTATCGAACAAAAGGACCATTTGTGATGTAACTTGGGACCTTTTGGAGTGCCAACAGAAGAAGATCATTAAAGGTAAGGCATTTTTTATATCGCTATTTCTGACTTTTGTGTCGCACCTGCCTGGTTGAAATATGTTTTTCATGTGTTGGTATGCGAGGCGCTGTCCTCAGATAATCGCATGGTTTGCTTTCGCCGTAAAGCCTTTTTGAAATCTGACACGGCGGCTGGATTATCAAGAAGTTACGCTTTATTTTGATGTATTACACTTGTGATTTTATGAAAGTTAAATATTTATAGTAATTTAATTTGAAATTGGCGCTCTGCAATTTCACCGGATGTTGTCGAGGTGTCCTGCTGACGGCACGCCTTTCCCAAACAGGTTTTAAGACACTAACAGCTTACAGACGGTAGGCAATTAAGGTCACAGTTATGAAAACTTAGGACACTAAAGAGGCCTTTCTACTGACTCTGAAAAACACCAAAAGAAAGGGTCCCTGCTCATCTGCGTGATCGTGCCTTAGGCATGCTGCAAGGAGGCATGGGGACTGCAGATGTGGCCAGGGCAATAAATTGCAATGTTCGTACTGTGAGATGCCTAAGACAGCGCTACAAGGAGACAGGACGGACAGCTGATCGTCCTCGCAGTGGCAGACCACGTGTAACAACACCTGCACAGGATCGGTACATCCGACACCATCACTGGACTAGATAGGACTGGCAAAAAGTGCTCTTCACTGACGAGTTGAGGTTTTGTCTCACCAGGGGGATGGTTGGATTCGCGTTTATCGTCGAAGGAATGAGCGTTACACCAAGGCCTGTACTCTGGAGCGGGATTGATTTGGAGGTGGAGGGTCCGTCATGGTCTGGGGCGGTGTGTCACAGCATCATCGGACTGAGCTTGTTGTTATTGCAGGCAATCTCAACGCTGTCCGTTAAAGGGACGACATCCTCCTCCCTCATGTGGTACCCTTCCTGCAGGCTAATCCTGACATGACCCTCTAGCATGACAATGCCACCAGCCATACTGCTCGTTCTGTGCGTGATTTCCTGCAAGACAGGAATGTCAATGTTCTGCCATGGCCAGCGAAGAGCCCGGATCTCAATCCCATTGAGCACGTCTGCAACCTGTTGGATCAGAGGGTGGGGGCTAGGGCCATTCCCCCCAGAAATGTCTGGGAACTTGCAGGTGCCTTGGTGGAAGAGTGGGGTAACATCTCACAGCAAGAACGGGCAAATCTGGTGCAGTCCATGAGGAGGAGATGCACTGCAGTACTTAATGCAGCTGGTGGCCACACCAGATACTGACTGTTACTTTTGATTAACCCCCCCTTTGTTCAGGGACACATTATTCCATTTCTGTTAGTCACATGTCTGTGGAACTTGTTCAGTTTATGTCTCAGTTGTTGAATCTTATGTTCATACAAATATTTACACATGTTAAAAGTTTGCTGACAATAAACGCAGTTGACAGTGAGAGGACGTTTCTTTTTTTGCAGAGTTTATTATTATACGGGTGTCATGACGTTGGCCTGTTGGGGGAGGTTGATGACCCCCCCCCCCATAAATATCGTTCCCTTTTTTCCTCTCTCTACTCTACCGATGTGACTATTGAAAATCCCTTTGTTACCATAGAGAGTCTGGTAACATCAAAAGGTGGGAAATTTAACCATATTTCTGTAATCCAACCAGTTGAAAATATGCATTGGTACTTAATGAATATGATGTCAGATCAGTTGGCGTCTGAGACATTATTACTGATGATAGGACGACATAAACTGTATATTGGAAAGTCGACACATTCTAGTTATCAGATTCACATTGAATTGTTGTGCAATTTAAATGTTTAAATATGAAACTATTTGTGAAAAGATTAAATGTAATCTTAGCTTCTTAAATGAGAGAACGGTTTGTCATAGAGAAGCTCTGCTCACTCAGAGGCCCCACCCAAGTGAACAGACACTGGTTGTAAACTATGAAACACGCCCTTCTTTCACCACTATATAAACCCGTTGACGAAAATTCAACTTCCTGTTCCAAGGACGTGAGGACTTGCGGACCCCGTGTTAAAAAGGACAAGGTCACCTACAGAACTAAGCCAACCTCAGCGTGAGCTCTGGTTGAACGACAAGAACTTAACGAAATTAGCATTGAATTTCAATGTGAAGATGACGATCCACACGCCGAAAGGATGAATTTCAACTATACCAGCCAGAATATAGCATGAGCTTAAAGTATGACAACTTGGTATGAACTTTGAACTCTTATTCACTAAAGAAGTGATACCTCCTAGCCGTTGCGTTAGCGCAGCAACTGTAGACGTGGGCTAGGAGAGGACGGACAGAGTATCTAACCTACCACACGACGACGGTACTACCAAGTATCCGTTCTACCACCAGACATTCTTTAAAGAACAACCCGGGCCTTCCATCTACGACCAACATATCGAGGCGCAGCTCAGAGTAAATATTTGTTGCATTTTCCTTTTCCAAATGGGCGGTTATTTAGAATGCATAAGATTCGGTATTTACAATAGAGTAGCTGCCTATGGCCCGATAGAGACACAAAATCTTTTTGTTCCTCAGTCTTCCCGCTTTTTCATTCAAAACCCAACCCCCTTTCAAAACCCAAGCCCCAGCCGTCATATCTGTTCCGTCCACTAGGGACGTTTTCCTTTATGACATAATTTGTAATCAATGTATGATACTTTCTGTGCAGATGTAATTCTGTGTGATTATTTAGGTGTTTAGTAAAACAATTATTAAACCACATTTTGTATTGCTGATTCAACTTGTTAGCCAGGGTCCGTGAAGATAACCAAGAATTTACAACTTTCAGATGAGACTAAATAAGGTGACGATTAAATATTGACTGCTATTGAGGTAAAATATTACCAGGTCTTTAAGAGTTTATCCGGAAGATAACAGCTCTATAAACATTATTTCGTGGTGCCCCGACTTTCTAGTTAATTACATTTACCTGATTAGCTTAATCAGGTAATATTAATTCAGAGAAATTATTTTATAGAATAGCATGTCATATCACTTAATTCTGCATAGCCAAAGACACGACACGGGGTACCTTGCTGTCCGAGCAGTATCATTAAATTAATGTGTATGCTCCCAACGTTGGTCCCAACGAAGATGACTCTAAATTCTTTAACGATTTGTTTTTAAACCTTTCCACACTTCCAGGTAATTATATTGTTGCAGGAGACTTTAATTGCACTTTAGATCCTGTTAAAGATCGCACCTCGGGTTCAAACTACTGTCACACCTATTCTAGGAAAACCATACAGCATTTTATGAAGGATTTACACTTAATAGAGATTTGGAGAGAAATGAAACCAGATGATGTGGAATATTCCTGTTACTCTAGCACTCATCACACCTATTCCCGAATCAACAGTTTTTTTTTTTTTATCTCAGCAGCATTACGCTCTAAAATTGAAGATTGCTTTTATGGTATGGTATGCTGCTACTCTCTGTTTATCTTATATGCATAGTCACTTTAACTATACATTCATGTACATACTACCTCAATTGGCCCACCACCCTCCAACCCCTTTTTACGCTACTGCTACTCTCTGTTCATCATATATGCATAGTCACTTTAACCATATCTACATGTACATACTACCTCAATAAGCCTGACTAACCGGTGTCTGTATATAGCCTCGCTACTGTTATTTTCAAGTGTCTTTTTACTGTTTTATTTCTTTACTTACCTACACACACACACAGACACACACACACACATACCTTTTTTCCGCACTATTGGTTAGTAAGCATTTCACTATAAGGTCTACTACGCCTGTTGTATTCGGCGCACGTGACAAATAAACTTTGATTTGATTTGGTAGCATTGTCATCTCTGACCATGCTCCAGCATCTCTTATATATTCCGATTCGAATTTAGTAGGTGACCCACCTAAATGGAGCTTCCAACCTAAATGGCTGCAAGATATAAGTTTTACAGAATTCATTGGACAGCAAATTGACCTATACTTTTCAATGAATACAACATAGACTTCAACTGAAGTAGATGGGAAGCTTTTAAAGCTGGTGACATTATACATGTCACCAGCTCCAAGTAAAAAAAATACACAGCAAAAAGATGTAATTACTTGAAACCAAAATTAAATCTCTGGAGAGAGACATTTTTCTCAGTAATTCCACAGGTGCACACAAGGAGTTGCTCTTGCTCAGGGCTCAACATAACATACTTTCTGCGGGTAGAGCTGCAGCAAGCTCATTGAGACTAAACCAATCCTATTATGACCAGGGTGAAAAAGCTGGGAAGCTGTTGGCCTGGCGAATCAAACAGCAGCAAGCAGAGAGGGCAATCAATGTCTTACCTCCTTTATCCTACCTCATTTGCACATGCTGTATATAGATTTTTCTGCTGTATTATTGATTGTATGTTTGTTTATTCCATGTGTAACTCTGTGTTGTTGTATGTGTCGAACTGCTTTGCTTTATCTTGGCCAGGTCACAGTTGCAAATGAGAACTTGTTCTCAACTAGCCTACCTGGTTAAATAAAGGTGAAATAAAACATTTAATTACATTCAGGATGCAGGGGGAGCTGTGACGGTAGATAAACAATACCTTTAAATCCTTTTATTAAAAAGTATATGTATCAGAGTATCCTCCTGAAACTGACACCCAGGCTAACTATTTAGATGGGAGTTTCCCGATATTTCATATGAATCTAAGGATATTCTTAATGCTGAGCTGACTGGAGGAAATGTCCAATGCAATTGATAGTATGAGGGCGGGGAGGGCATCTGGCCCAGAAGGGCTGTCCATTGACATCTACAAGGGATTTAAGAACAAACTGTGCACCGCCCTCCTGGAGATGTTTTTGGAATCTTACGAAAATGGTCTCCTGCCCCCTTAGAGAGGAGCTCTGATCACTCTGCTCCTAAAACCTGGAAAGCTGCATACCAAATGTGATTCCTATCGTGCTATTTCACTTTTGAATTCTGACACTAATGTTTTTTGTAAAGCCCTTGTGAGGAGGTTGGAGGGTTTTCTCCCGGATGTGCTGGGTAGAGATCACAATGGCTTTCTTCAAGGTCGTGAAGAATTTCACAATGTTAGGAGGGTAAAATGTTCTATATGCTAGATTTGGGTCGTCAGACACTGTGATCCTGTTGTTGGACGCAGAGAAGGCCTTTGACAGGGTTCAGTGGCCCTACCTCTCTGTGTTAACTCGTTTTGATTGTGGTGAGAGCTTTTGTAAATGGATAAAGATAATATATACAAATCCCACTGCAGAGATCCTTACTACTAATACGGTATCTAAACCTTTTGTCATCTGCAGGGGTTCTAGGCAGGGCTGCCCTCTTTCTCCTCTCCTGTTTATCCTAGCCATTGAGCCTCTAGCCATAGCTGTTAGGTCCCACCCCAATATTTCAGGTATCAGAATAGATCAGATGGAACATCGGATTGCCCTTTATGCAGACAATGTAATTTTGTTTCTTACAGACTTGTGCAATTCCATACCCGCACTTCTGGACCAAAATAAATAATGCAAAATCCTCAATTATGATGCTGAAGGAGGAAAGATGTAGATCTACACCTCTGACTTCTTCGTTTCTTAATGCAATGGAATGCTTTATATATCTCGGCATTCGTATTGTGCCAGAGATTGACCGCATAAATCTCAACTATGACCCTGTCGTAGATTCAATAACTCAATCGATAGATAGATGGTCATCTTTACCTACATTACAGTTCAAAAGTTTGGGTTCACTTAGAAATGTCCTTGTTCATGAAAGAAAAGCTTTTTTTTTTGCCCATTTAAAATAACATCAAATTGATCAGAAATACAGTGTAGATATTGTTAATGTTGCAAATGACTATTGTAGCAATACCTTTAAATCCTTTTATTAAAAATGATATGTATCAGAGTATCCTCCTGAAACTGACACCCAGGCTAACTATTTAGATGGGAGTTTCCCGATATTTCATATGAATCTAAGGATATGCTTAATGCTTAATTCTTAATGGAAACAGCTGATTTTTAATGGAATATCTACATACGCAGAGGCCCATTATCAGCAACCATCACTCCTGTGTTCCAATGTCATGTTGTGTTAGCTAATCCAAGTTTATCATTTTAAAAGGCTAATTGATCATTAGAAAACCCTTTAGCAATTATGTTAGCACTGCTGAAAACTGTTGTTCTGATTAAAGAAGCAATAAAACTGTCCTTCTTTAGACTAGTTGAGTATCTGGGGCATCAGCATTTGTGGGTTCAATTACAGACTCAAAATGGCCACAAACAAAGTACTTTCTTCTGAAACTCATCAGTCTATTCTTGTTCTGAGAAATGAAGGCAATTCCATGCAAGAAATTACCAAGAAACGGACGATCTCATACAACGCTGTGTACTACTTGTCACGACCGTCGTATGAATAATTGGACCAATGCGCAGCGTGAGTAGAGTTCCACATTTTAATGATAGTGAAACTTCCAAAACAACAAAGATATAACGATCGTGAAATACGTAGCGCACATAGGCACTCATCCAAAACAATATCCCACCTCGCAGATGGGAAAAAGGACACACTAAGTATGATCCCCAATTAGAGGAAACGATTATCAGCTGCCTCTAATTGAGAACCATACACACACACCAACATAGAAATATAATACCTAGAAACCCCCCTAGTCACGCACTGACCTAAAACACCATAGAGAACCCAGAGGGCTCTCTATGGTCAGGGCGTGACACTACTCCCTTCACAGAACAGCGCAAACTGGCTCTAACCAGAATAGAAAGAGGATTGGGAGGCCCCGGTGCACAACTTAGCAAGAGGACAAGTACATTAGAGTGCCTATTTTGAGAAAAAGACGCCTCAAGTCCTCAACTGGCAGCTTCATTAAATAGTACCCGCAAAACACCAGTCTCAATGTCAATAGTGAAGAGGCGACTATGGGATGCTGGCCTTCTAGGCACAGTTCCTCTGTCCAGTGTCTGTGTTCTTTTGCCCATCTTAATCTTTTCTTTTTATTGGCTAGTCTGAGAGATGGCTTTTTCTTTGCAACTCTGCCTAGAAGGCCAGCATCCCAAAGTAGCCTCTTCATCACAACTGGTTCATTGTCAGCACTGCGCTGAGAGCTTTTGATAATGCATGTCTTTAATACCAAGAGGTGAGTAGGTTACAGTGAGTTTTTATTTTATTATATCATATCTATTGTTAGTAGTTATAGCTGTATGCTGTGGCACATAAGGCCTTGGCCCCATCAGATAAGACCTGGGTAATATAGCTTGACACACACACACACACAGTGTGAGAAGGCTTTGACCCCATCAGATACTAGCTAATGTTTTACTGATTCAACAGCACTGATGATCAAAGGTCCATCATTCTCTCTCTGCAGGACATACCCTCACATCTCATCTGTCTTCTCTGTGTGTCGGTAGGACTGAAAGACCAACAAGTAGATGTGTGTGGAACTTCTGGTTTCCCCCGTGAGGAGATTGTGTTTGTGGCGTGTTCTAAGTCTGCGTCTAGGTGTCTACGTCTCGGACATCATCAAGAGCAACACACCAGCTCTCTCCCTTGACTCGGACGTCACCATGGTTGAGTTGGCCTTTTATCCAGCGGTGGCGTTGATATATTTCTTTGGCGTGCTGCGTGCCAGTCAGGAGGACCGGGTGGAGCTGGCAGAGAGCGCCAGCGTCAACGTCTTCTGTCTGTTCGTCCTGGCACAGCCACTCTGCCTGGTGGTGGGGCACTACACAGGCATGCTCATGTATCTCATCACAGCCCTGGTGTCTTACAGCTTCCTGCCATGGAAGGAAACAACAGGAAACCCAGCTGTAACGGGTCAGAGCGGGAAGGAAGAGACTCCAGATACTGCAGAAGGGGAGAAGAAGAAGAAAGGGAAGAAGACTAACTGAAAAACAAAATAAGAATCTGGTCTGGGTCAGAGGGAAGAGGAAGAAGACTAACTGGAAAGACAGTGTGCGATACCTCACTGAATCTGTGGTCAGAGAAGGAGACTTTTTACCTACGATCATCTACAGAGTAACAAAGTGAAGTAAATCAGGATAAAGATTGTGTATGTTCTTCAATGTTAGTGGACTTTGATGTCATTCTGACAGGGAAAAGAAACGTGCTTCTGTTGCAAAGGCTGCTGTTAGAAAGAGAGAGATGGATAGATTGAGAGGGTACTGTGTGTTCTAACAGTAGAGAAGCTGGTTTATTGGAATGTAGCTATTGGAGTGTCTGATGCTTCAGCCAGATATGACATACACACACACAGTCTTGTACAGTTAACCTTGTGGGGACACACAATTAAGTCCCATTCAAAATCCTATTTTCCCTAAACCCTAACCCAAAAACCATGTGTGTGTGTGTGTGTGTCTAAGACATTTTCAGTATAGCATATTTCCAATCACTTGCTTTGGCTCAATGTACTCTCTGACTAAACTGTATCAAATATAACACAAACCTGTTTGACCTGCCTATAATGTCATCACTAACAAACATGAATCTATAAGACCTGCCTATGATGTCATCACTAACAAACACGTTTCTCATGTCATATATGGTATGTTCTAGTCTATCCATATCTAATATGGTCCAATAAAGGTTATAAATATCACAGGTGATTAGTAATAGAAGTGGTTAATTAGGCTCCATTATAAAAAAAAAAGTAAAGTCTTTCAAATCCAAATACTTCAATAAGCATGCATTTGAACCCATGGCTGATGATTACGACTGCATGAAGGTAACGTCTGATGTTCAGCTCTTCAACGTTTTTAATGGAAGTTTCCACAGTGCGGTGAAATAGCTTTCCTTTTTCTGCTCAGCAGTTAACTCACCGGTATCCTTAATAAGATGTGGCTCATTGTGCGAACACAGTGTGTAAACCACACACACTGAGTGATTAAGCCCAAACTCAAAGCTATGGAACGCCGTTTGGGTCTTTAAATGTCAAAAAAAGATACGTCAAAATAAGCTTTTCATTTGACAAGTCAAATAACACAGTTCTATTATAGAGTGTTGTGAATTTGCACAGGCAAGCCCGGTGCCACCACTACTATCAGTAGCACTGTCAAATCTGTACAAAAAAGTTTGCAAACAAACAAACACTGGCCACGAACGATGTGTTTACAATACCAGGTTGGCATTATTTGTTCGACCGCAACTTCTGGGGTAGCTAGCTTTAGCTCGGTACCTAGCTAGCACCAATACAACCAGCCTGAAAACAATGACCAGTAGAACCTGCAGTCATTTTCATTATTCTTAGAAATGATTTAGGAATCCTTGTGAGTAAGTATTAGCTAGGTTTCCACTTGCTGTTCGCCTATTGAAATTGAACTTCAGTTCATGAAAATAACTAGCCATCCAGCTACTTAACCCTGTTGCCCAAAGCTAACGTTATAAGCAGCCAGCTAGCTTCATTTGGCTCGTGAGGCTCGACCGCACCGGGTTATGTGTTGTGAAGCTAGCCACAATAAGGATTAGGCACAATAGTGGAATTTGCGGTTAGCCTTCAAAATAAAAGTGCCCATTTGAAAGTGATGCAGAAGGTTACAATTGGTGGAATCATGCCATATTTAGACTAGATAATGTTAAACAAGGTTGGAATGTGAAGTTATTAAATGGGGTATCGGTCTACTCGGTGACACCCACAGAACACAACTGTGAAGAGTTTACGCAAATATTAGCGGTGTAGCTCTTATCGCGGGCCTGTGACTGTGAAATCACCTCCCCAGTCAGCCTATTGTGTGTATTGACATTCATATTGCACTGTACAGCGTTACCTAAGGATTGGGGATCAATGAAATGGGGTATCAGTCTACTCAATACCCAAGATGTTTTTTTCCCAACGTCCTCCTCAGAGTTATCAGACTCCAAAACATCCACTAAGTAGGGTTTATCCTCGGGAATAGTGTTCAATACACATAGGTTGACAATAAATGTGACTCAATTCACAGTTGTTGTGAAATACAAGTGATAGTGTAATCAATGTGTAATAACTACGTAAAACATTTATGAATGTGTAACAGGGTTGGTTATGTTTCCACTTGCCTCTAAAGAAATGTGTATTTGATGTTCAAGCATTCTTATTGGTTAGTTCAACTCTGATGGGGTGTTGTGATTGGCCCCGCTTGCAGATAGGGGGAGATCGCGAACGTCAGGTCTTCCCAGTATGAAAATGTGATGCAAGGGGTAGGTCACGTTCTGAATACTGTTTTCTATTTTCTATTTTACAATGTGTACAAGTTTGCTGTACGTTACTGATTTTATACATGTGTGGGTATATGGTACCTGTTAGGGATTGAGGGGCTTTCTGGGATGTGCTTTGGCATATGATTGCTGTAAATAATTGTGTTAGCTAGCATACACCGATGTCATGGTCACATAAGCCACGGCTAACACAGTTGTCTTCATGCTACAGATTTTGTCATCGACAGCCATCAACACTGTTAAGCCCTGCACAACTAACGTGCTGTTTCCCATTTAACAACAGGTATTTACACATGTTATATTTTGTATTGTATTTTTGTATTTTGTTCGCCCAGTATGAAAATGTGATGCAAGGGATTTTGTCATCGACAGCCATCAACACTGTTAAGCCCTGCACAACTAACGTGCTGTTTCCCATTTAACAACAGCAGAAATAAATGATGCTCAACTGGGACCACTGGCCGAAGTGATTTATTATGAGAAAACACAACGCATGGAGAGTACATTATACATCTGTTACAAATGCCTTAAATTATTATGTGATGTGCAGTCATATTGAGGTCCTGATCGGTCAACAAGCTTATTTGACATGTCAAATTGTGTTATTTGACGTGTATCTTTTTTGACATGCAAAGACCCAAACAGCGTTCCATACAAAGAGAGGAAGTAGGATTAGGCCATGTTGTTCTGCTGACGTAGTCTTGGTTCTCTGTCTAAACCCATGCAGATGCTCTCTCTCTCTCTCTCTCTCTCTCTGTCTCTGTCTCTCTCTCTGTCTCTGTCTCTCTGTCTCTGTCTCTCTCTGTCTCTGTCTCTCTCTGTCTCTCTCTCTCTCAGTTCCCTGCTTCTCTCAAATGAACTCCCTCCACACAGAGTACCCTCTCTGTCTTCCTCAGTCTCTCTGTGCTCCCCTGTCCTACCCTATCCCCTTTCAATTCCTGTCTTTCAATTCCTCCCCATTTCTATCTCTCTTATCTATCTACCTCTTTCTCCTTTCCTCTGTCTGCGTCATAGACCACCAGTCGTTATCGTCCATCTCTAGACCGCTCCGACCCAGGGGAGAGAGGACATGACAGAACAAGGGAAATCAGCAGAGAAAGGAGCTCTCTGGTTACTCTAACCATAACTGCACTGAAAGGTCAAGGCTGAACACATATCCTGCTGCTACCTGCTCAAAGCGCAACACTTCCTGAAAGAAATGAGATGTATGGCCTACTAGTGAATGACGGATGTGATGTTCAAGTTCACCAAAGGGTTACTTTATTACAGTAGCTATTTTGTGGGGAGTAGAGAGCTGCCCTGTTCTAAGTAATATGGTTGATAGTTTATCATGTGCTGTATGTGTTGGAATTGTCTGGATTCGTAAGAGGTAAACCTTGGAGTCATGATATTCTGTTATATAAGTGTTTTTTTAAATGGTAGATAATATAATGAATGGTAGGATGTGTCCCTATGTCTAACAGAGACACCACATTTCTGTGCAAAAAATAGTTGGTCAAATAGTTAGGGAGTATTGGGTAACTGACAAGGAAAAACAAAGTCTGGGAAACTTTGAGGCTTGTATTTACAATATTATAATGATAAAATTAGAAATAGTTCATGCAAACATTGTTAGAGTGTATTGGATAACTGGGGAGAGGGGAAAAACAAAGTAAAGAGAGACTGACGGATTAACAAATGGGACTAGACCTTCACAGAAAGCAATTACAAAAAATCTAATGAAAATTACATTAAAGAGAAAATAAAATAACATTTTTGAATGTATTATTGGAGGAAGTGAAGAGAGACAGAGATGATCTGGTGCTTCTGTCCCCAACCAAGGAGGGCCTACAGCAGCACCTAGATCTGTCCCCAACCAAGGAGGGCCTACAGCAGCACCTAGATCTGTCCCCAACCAAGGAGGGCCTACAGCAGCACCTAGATCTGTCCCCAACCAAGGAGGGCCTACAGCAGCACCTAGATCTGTCCCCAACCAAGGAGGGCCTACAGCAGCACCTAGATCTGTCCCCAACCAAGGAGGGCCTACAGCAGCACCTAGATCTGTCCCCAACCAAGGAGGGCCTACAGCAGCACCTAGATCTGTCCCCAACCAAGGAGGGCCTACAGCAGCACTTAGATCTGTCCCCAACCAAGGAGGGCCTACAGCAGCACCTAGATCTGTCCCCAACCAAGGAGGGTCTACAGCAGCACCTAGATCTGTCCCCAACCAAGGAGGGCCTACAGCAGCACCTAGATCTGTCCCCAACCAAGGAGGGCCTACAGCAGCACCTAGATCTGTCCCCAACCAAGGAGGGCCTACAGCAGCACCTAGATCTGTCCCCAACCAAGGAGGGCCTACAGCAGCACCTAGATCTGTCCCCAACCAAGGAGGGCCTACAGCAGCACCTAGATCTGTCCCCAACCAAGGAGGGCCTACAGCAGCACTTAGATCTGTCCCCAACCAAGGAGGGCCTACAGCAGCACCTAGATCTGTCCCCAACCAAGGAGGGCCTACAGCAGCACCTAGATCTGTCCCCAACCAAGGAGGGCCCACAGCAGCACCTAGATCTGTCCCCAACCAAGGAGGGCCTACAGCAGCACCTAGATCTGTCCCCAACCAAGGAGGGCCTACAGCAGCACCTAGATCTGTCCCCAACCAAGGAGGGCCTACAGCAGCACCTAGATCTGTCCCCAACCAAGGAGGGCCTACAGCAGCACCTAGATCTGTCCCCAACCAACCAAGCAGCACCTAGATCTTCTGCCGGGATTCTGTCAGACCTGGGAACCCTGACAGTAAATCTCAGTAAGACAAAAATAATGGTGTTCTAAAAAAGGTCTAATTGCCAGGACCACAACTACAAATTCCATCTAGACACCGTTGCCCTAGAGCACACAAACTAAACATACCTCGGCCTAAACATCAGCACCACAGGTAACTTCCACAAAGCTGTGAACGATCTGAGAGACAAGGCTAGAAGGGGGGTCCACTCACCAACCAAGTATTCACAAAATGGGACAAGCACTAAATAGAGACTCTGCATGCAGAATTCTGCAAAAATATAATCTGTGTACAACGTAAAACACAAAATAATGCATGCAGAGCAGAATTAGGCCGATACCCGTTAATTATCCAAATCCAGAAAAGAGATGTTCAATTCTACAACCACCTAAAAGGAACCTTCGATAACAAAGCCATCACCTACAGATAAATTAACCTGGAGAAGAGTCCCCTAAGCAAGCTGGTCCTGGGGCTCTGTTCACAAACACAAACAGACCCCACAGAGCCCCAGGACAGCAACACAATTAGACCCAACCAAATCATGAGAAAACAAAAAGATAATTACTTGACATATTGGAAAGAATTTACAAAAAAACAAAGCAAACTTGAATGCTATTTGTCCCTAAACAGAGAGTACACAGTGGCAGAATACCTGACCACTGTGACTGACCCAAAATTAAGGAAATCTTTGACTATGTACAGACTCAGTGAGCATAGCCTTGCTATTGAGAAAGGCCGTCGTAGGCTGACCTGGCTCTCAAGAGAAGACAGGCTGTGTGCACACTGCCCACAAAATGAGGTGGAAACGGAGCTGCACTTCCTAACCTCCTGCCCAATGTATGACCATATTAGAGACATATATTTCCCTCAGATAACACAGACGCAGAAAGAATTCGAAAACAAATCCAATTTTGATAAACTCCCATGTCTATTGGGTGAAATACCACAGTCTGCCATCACAGCATCAAGATTTGTGACCTGTTGCAAGAAGAAAAGGGCAACCAGTGAAGAACAAACACCATTGTAAATACAACCTATATTTATGTTTATTTTCCCTTTTGTACTTTAACTATTTGCACATCATTACAACACTTTATATATATATATTTATTTTTTATTTCACCTTTATTTAACCAGGTAGGCTAGTTGAGAACAAGTTCTCATTTACAACTGCGACCTGGCCAAGATAAAGCAAAGCAGTGCCACACAAACAACAACACAGAGTTACACATGGAATAAACAAGCGTACAGTCAATAATACAATAGAGAAAGTCTATATACAGTGTGTGCAAATGAGGTAGGATAAGAGAGGTAAGGCAATAAATAGGCCATAGTGGCGAAATTATTACAGTATGGTAAATTTAACACTGGGGTGATAGATGTGCAGAAGATGAGTGTGCAAGTAGCGGTACTGGGGTGCAAAGGAGCAAAATAAATAACAATATGGTGATGAGGTAGTTATTTACAGATTGGCTATGTACAGGTGCAGTGATTTGTGAGCTGCTCTGACAGCTGGTGCTTAAAGCTAGTGAGAGAGATATGAGTCTCCAGCTTCAGTGATTTAAGCAGTTCGTTCCAGTCATTGGCAGCAGAGAACTGGAAGGAAAGGCGGCCAAATGAGGAATAGGCTTTGGGGGTGACCAGTGAAATATACCTGCTGGAGAGCATGCTACGGGTGGGTGTTGTTATGGTGACCAGGGAGCTGAGATAAGGCGGGGCTTTACCTAGCAAAGACTTGTAGATGATGTGGAGCCAGTGGGTTTGGCGACGGATATGAAGCGAGGGCCAGCCAACGAGACCATAATGATATTTGAAATGTCTTTATTCTTTTGGAACTTCTGTGAGTGTAATGTTTACTGTTTATTCCTTTATCTACTTCACTGATTCCCATGCCAATAAAGCCCCTTGAGAGAGAGAGCGAGTGTGTGTGTGTGTGTGTGCGCGCGCCTGTTTTTGGAGTGTGTGTATGTCTGTGTGTGGGGGGGGGGGGGGGGGGGGGCGTTCTGAAACATTATAAAGTAGTTTCCTCCTCCTCTCTAGCTTTAACGGCTGCCATACATCACTGTGACAGAGTCTCCCGTGGAGAACCCTCGACTAGCTCTACCCAGACCAGTTAATGATCACAATCTGCACAGGAAATGAAGATACATGAGAGGGGAATGTAATTGCTATTGCCACCACCACTGCCTCCAAGGTGCAAAAGCGAGGAAGAGAATAAGCAAGTGTTTAAACCCCCTGGGCAGGGCCCTCATCTTTCCCTTCTAAAAAGTTGATAAACTGCTCTTACATATGCCATTTGTTTTTATCTGTCTATTTCTCTCTCTTGTTGGCATTTTTGTTTGGTAAATGGAAGGAGAGGGGGAACAATCTATGTGACTAGAGTCCCTAGTAGTGTGTTAGATCCTATCAGTGTTGGTACAGAGGAGTAGATCCTATCAGTGTTGGTACAGAGGAGTAGATCCTATCAGTGTTGGTACAGAGGAGTAGATCCTATCAGTGTTGGTACAGAGGAGTAGATCATATCAGTGTTGGTACAGAGGAGTAGATCATATCAGTGATGGTACAGAGGAGTAGATCCTATCAGTGTTGGTACAGAGGAGTAGATCCTATCAGTGATGGTACAGAGGAGTAGATCCTATCAGTGATGGTACAGAGGAGTAGATCCTATCAGTGATGGTACAGAGGAGTAGATCCTATCAGTGTTGGTACAGAGGAGTAGATCCTATCAGTGATGGTACAGAGGAGTAGATCCTATCAGTGATGGTACAGAGGAGTAGATCCTATCAGTGTTGGTACAGAGGAGTAGATCCTATCAGTGTTGGTACAGAGGAGTAGATCCTATCAGTGTTGGTACAGAGGAGTAGATCCTATCAGTGACGGTACAGAGGAGTAGATCATATCAGTGTTGGTACAGAGGAGTAGATCCTATCAGTGATGGTACAGAGGAGTAGATCCTATCAGTGTTGGTACAGAGGAGTAGATCCTATCAGTGTTGGTACAGAGGAGTAGATCCTATCAGTGTTGGTACAGAGGAGTAGATCCTATCAGTGATGGTACAGAGGAGTAGTAGAAGTGTTCCCATCCACCCACATCTGTGGTATCTCACCAATGTGCCGCTCTGTTGCCCCAAACGTTGACAGCTGACTGCATACAAATATATTTAATCATTAAATTATAGTTCAATTGAAGATTGATTTCAGTAAAAACTTTCCCCAAAAAGTACTTTTTTAAAGACCCCATAATAATTAGATTTTATCCAGAGACGTTTTTTATTTCATTGAAGGAACGATTTATTGATCCATCATAAATAATACATGTAATTACAGCATTTACATGTTAAGGTATTTTACATGGTATTTGGTCACATGCACATTGTAAGGAAAATAACAATATATCTGTACAAACATTTACAGCAGTCCGTAAGGGAAGAAGCCTGTGCGATAAAAAGGCACCTGGTATGACCTTTGACCTTGTATAGAGTTTGACCCCAGTTCACAGATACTGCCAGAGACATGTTCCTGCCCACTTTACCTGCCTGTAAAGCAGAAAGAGAAACAGAGCAGGCAATAGACAGGCATCCCTCTGTGTGAACTCTGTGTGCATTTCTGAACAGCCACTCAATACATATTATACCAGCTCGTCAGCGTTTGATTAGGCCTACATACCAGCTCAGTCAGCATTTGATTAGGCCTATATACCAGCTCTGTCAGCGTTTGATTAGGCCTACATACCAGCTCGGCCAGCGTTTGATTAGGCCTACATAACAGCTCTGTCAGCGTTTGATTAGGCCTACATACCAGCTCTGTCAGCGTTTGATTAGGCCTACATACCAGCTCTGTCAGCGTTTGATTAGGCCTACATACCAGCTCTGTCAGCGTTTGATTTGGCCTACATACCAGCTCTGTCAGGGTTTGATTAGGCCTACATACCATCTCTGTCAGCGTTTGATTAGGCCTACATACCATCTCTGTCAGCGTTTGATTAGGCCTACATACCAGCTCGGTCAGCGTTTGATTAGGTCTACATACCAGCTCTGTCAGCATTAGATTAGGCCTTCATACCAGCTCTGTCAGCGTTTGATTAGGCCTACATACCAGCTCGGTCAGCGTTTGATTAGGCCTACATAACAGCTAGGTCAGCGTTTGATTAGGGCTACATAACAGCTCGGTCAGTGTTTGATTAGGCCTACATACCAGCTCTGTCAGCATTTTGATTAGGCCTACATACCAGCTCTGTCAGCGTTTGATTAGGCCTACATACCAGCTCTGTCAGCGTTTGATTAGGCCTACATACCAGCTCGGTCAGCATTTGATTAGGCCTACATACCAGCTCTGTCAGCGTTAGATTAGGCCTACATAACAGCTAGGTCAGCGTTTGATTAGGCCTACATACCAGCTCTGTCAGCGTTTGATTAGGCCTACATACCAGCTCTGTCAGTGTTTGATTAGGCCTACATACCAGCTCTGTCAGCGTTTGATTAGGCCTACATACCAGCTCTGTCAGCGTTTCATTAGGCCTACATACCAGCTCTGTCAGCGTTTCATTAGGCCTACATACCAGCTCTGTCAGCGTTTCATTAGGCCTACATACCAGCTCTGTCAGCGTTTGATTAGGCCTACATACCAGCTCTGTCAGCGTTTGATTAGTCCTACATACCAGCTCTGTCAGCGTTTGATTAGGCCTACATACCAGCTCTGTCAGCGTTTGATTAGGCCTACATAACAGCTCTGTCAGCGTTTGATTAGGCCTACATAACAGCTCTGTCAGCGTTTGATTAGGCCTACATACCAGCTCTGTCAGCGTTTGATTAGGCCTACATAACAGCTCTGTCAGCGTTTGATTAGGCCTACATAACAGCTCTGTCAGCGTTTGATTAGGCCTACATAACAGCTCTGTCAGCGTTTGATTAGGCCTACATACCAGCTCTGTCAGCGTTTGATTAGGCCTACATAACAGCTCTGTCAGCGTTTGATTAGGCCTACATACCAGCTCTGTCAGCGTTTGATTAGGCCTACATACCAGCTCTGTCAGCGTTTGATTAGGCCTACATACCAGCTCTGTCAGCGTTAGATTAGGCCTACATACCAGCTCGTCAGCGTTTGATTAGGCCTACATAACAGCTCTGTCAGCGTTTGATTAGGCCTACATACCAGCTCTGTCAGCGTTAGATTAGGCCTACATACCAGCTCTGTCAGCGTTAGATTAGGCCTACATAACAGCTCTGTCAGCGTTTGATTAGGCCTACATACCAGCTCTGTCAGCGTTAGATTAGGCCTACATACCAGCTCGTCAGCGTTTGATTAGGCCTACATACCAGCTCTGTCAGCGTTTGATTAGGCCTACATACCAGCTCTGTCAGCGTTTGATTAGGCCTACATACCAGCTCTGTCAGCGTTTGATTTGGGTCTAAATGCCCTGAGAACACAGCACAGCAGCCTGGGATATATTCAGTGAGGTAAAATGTTCAGAACATCTCAGATAGCTTAAATTGCTAACAAATAGAATACACAAACAAACAGGCATTCACATCTGTTCTAGACCATACATATTTCTATGTGAATGTTCTGTAACATTTATCCCTCTGAACAGACTTCTGGAGTAAGGCTGAGAATGGTAACAGCTTCTGTACAGCCATAGAAATAGAATACATAGACATATTTCATACAGAATTCAGGGGACACATGTCCTGTCTACTTATTGTATTTCTATGCGTACTGTAAGACAGTGGGCCTGAAAGCAGAGGCACGAAGCTGAGACAAGGAGAGGCGTCTCAGAGAAGTTGAGAGGTTCACTGGTTCTGTGCATCTCGAGGTGAAGTGAGAAGCACAGGAATTCTGATGGTCAAATCTGCACACAGACGGGAAGGAAAGTCATTACTCGATGTATGGGACATTAGATAACCAGGAAGTCCAAACTGTGCCCAAATCTCCCCTCCAATAGAAAGACATTATAATACCGATATACAAGTGATCCAGCCACAGAGAGGTACTGATGGAGACGAGAACAAGCCTCTGAACATACAGCAATAATTGACGAGAGGACTGTCTTTATAGGGCTTCCAACTGGAGAACAAAGAGATTTGGGAGCATCTGTTTGGCTTCCTTAAAGGTGGCCCTGCGTGTACATTTGCAGTAGAACAGAGCTGCATGGTCCTAGTTGTGGAGAGGTGAAGAAGCCTCATATTCTAATCAATGACATAAAAAAGGTTCTGTAGTGTTGTAATTCCGGGATGGAACACTGACGATAATCTAAATTCTGACCCCTAACCTCAAAGGGTTTTAAAGCACCGTAAGTACTGCACAGCTTTCTCTAACAGCTACTGTGAAACACACTGAATGAATGGCTGATACTGTACAGTCAGTAGAGTACAGTAGACCATCACATAGTCAGCTAGCTATAGGTGATTGGAACAGCTGTGGGATGACGTTCAACATCCTTCATGTTCAGCCTGGTCCTCTGAACAGACACAAGAGAGGATGTGGTAAACGGTACAACACAAGGAAAGACAAAGGGAGTCAACAAGGCATAATAGTTACACGTCATTAAATAAGTCAGAAAAGGCTACAGAGAGTATATAGATATTCCTCTATGACAAGGGAACATCGACAGTGTCTTAAAACGTTCAAATGGCTTTATAAACATGGCCTTTGGTAAACACTATGGGTTCTACAGAGACTCTAAGACTGGATCGGGGGACTATTGTCTACACTCCCTCTACCTACAATCAGAGCCGAGACCCGCTCAGAATAACACAAAATCCATGATTGCTTTTTCTTATTTCTTCTGTTTCTCTTTATCGAACACTGTTTACAACAAGTTAGCAGCATCAACATGTCTTGGAAGAGAAATCAAAATTCAGTCTTCAAAGACAGCTCTTCATATCTCTAAGAATACATTTTTGAGATTCCCATTGCAGGAGTTTCCAATTGCATAAGATTCCCATTGCAGTAGATTTCATTTGGGATCCATTATTTTGATATATCGGACCACCAATCCTTTACTCTGATTCTAGCCATTTTGTCATGGTACAGTACACACGTTTGAAGTCTTTACCGTATAACTTGCACTCAATAACAAAGAGAGAGATATCCACAGGAGAAGACATGTTGTGAGTTTACCCATGACTCCGTGATCACTAGGAATCTACAGATCTCCTCAGGAAGTCAGTGTGACAATTTCCCCTTTCACATTTCTTCTGAATGTTCAATTTGAGAATCAAACAGTTCGTTAATGCCTTTGTTACATCATCAGTGTGAATTGATTAGAATGTCCCCTTCTCAAAGGGTCAGAACGGGAGAGGCAATCAATAGAAACGAAAGGAAGATTCTCTGATCACAGGTGCCTGGAGATAGTGGTATGCCACAGGTGTGTGTGTGTATGTGTGCGTGTGTGTATGTGTGTGTGTGGGGTGTGAGAGGGTTAGAAGATAAATACATTTCATTTAGCAGACAGTGAAACCCAAGCCCTGCCAGGCAAAATGGATTACCTAAAAAAACATGAGGATTTGTGTGAATGTGAGTGTAAAGCTAGGGATCGCCCCCACACTACCCCAACAGGCACACAGCGAACATCACACACACACACACACAGCAGAAGCACAGGGGAAGAACTGGCTGGCGCAACAGCTCCCATAGGGCTCTGGTCAAAAGTAGTGCACTATGTAGGGAATAGGGTGCCATGTGGAACGTACAGAAGCACTCCTCTCTGTCCTGACATAGTTCTCCAGACTATTTACATAATGCATATCTCGTCTCATTACCACCTGCTAACACAGCAGCCAATTATTCTGGCTAGCTTTACCATTCCTCTCGACACCGTCTCTGTAGTGGAGACTTAGAGCTAGGCGAGCACAGCTCTATATGGGCATCTGCAGTTACACTTACCATCAGAAAATACCTGGGTTACAATACTATTAGAAATTTAATTTAAAATGTAGAATACTTTATTTAAAATACTTTATACTTTAGAGGGAGGAAGTGTGCTTGATTGCCTGGCTTGCCTGGCTTCATGGGCCAATAGAATAGTCCCCAAACTGAAAACCACACCCATCTGGCACTCCAGAAAGGCTAAAGCAAATGCTGAAAGTATTTAAAAGATTTTAAATAGTATTTGAATCCAGGTCTCGAGCAGTAGCTACAACAGCTAAATAAAGCTGGAAGCAGCGTTGCCTGTGTTCAGCTGTGTGTCCACTGTGTCACCATTAGGACAACTTGGACACGTCGCCCTTGGACGAGCTACTTCTGTACTGTTCATCATGCTTGCCAAATCAAAACCAAACTGTTCATCCAATATAATTGTGCTTTCGATATATTTTGGACAGTTTTCAATTATGTTGACTACGTCTTCTTCTCCACAACGGCTGGACCGATCGCCACCAAATTAGGGATATAGCATCTATGCATTGCCATCTTTAAATGCACTATTTTCCAAGACTAGCTGAAACAATATGGCTGCTATGAGCCAATGAGGTTGCATGAATGCTACAGCACCACAATGTGGCCAAACGCAACCATTCTTTACAGGTTATCTAGACTCATATCATTGAGCATGTGTGCCAAATTCCATCACTCAGAGTTAAACAGATCAAGAGATATAAAACTATGTATGTTATAGCGCTACCGTGAGGTCAATAGGAAGGTGCTTGCATATGTGACTCGTTTCAGGAAGCTAGGCGTATGTCGCATGTGTGACTACTTCACAGGAGCACCATTTGAACGTAAACTTTTTGGGCAGGAAATGCCTTCTGAACATGTGAACTTTCATGTGCCTTTAATAATAAACTTTTATGCCATCTGTAAATAAGAATGCAATTGTTAAACTACGAGCCTAGTTGGTTTAGCAATGGAAAAAGTCAGCAACCTTCCCGCTAGCCATGATTGGCTGAGATAATGAGTTGGCTGGACATGCCGAAAGATGAGTTCGGATTGGTCTGCCACGTATCACGCTTCTGTCTATAATATGAGCTGGTTAGTATGTGTTGGTAATCCTTTCTAACGCGGCTTTTTTGAAAGAGATCACATAGTAGAACTACATTAGTGTTGCTCTCCACTTTCTGGAGGACCGAGTTTTGAAATCAGTGGAATTAGAGTATGATAGTTAAGGAGATGGAGAAAATTCTGGCGTTTGATTGCAAATATGCAGACGGAGTCGAAAAGAGGACACACAGAAGGCTGTTGTATAAACACTGGTCTCTGGATTACATCTTCAAACTAAGGGCAACCATGGCATCCGTGACAGAGAGGGAGAAGTGTCCATCCATGTATACGAGTAAGAGTCTAGCTAGCTACATTTTCAGATATTATACGTTTCTAATTTTGTCAGAAAGTCTTTTTCATTTCAAGTGTACTGTTAGCTAGCTAGCTAACGTTAACCAGCTGGCTAGCTAGCTAATGTTATGTGTATGATCTGTGTAGTAATATTAATAGCCATTTGCATTGCTAGTTATAGTCTAATGTTAGCTAGCTAACATTGAACCTGGTTGGTTAGCTACCTGCAGATTCATGCAGGGTAGTAACATCATGAGTTGGGATTATGGTTAATTGTTTAGCTATCTGTCTAGCTACAAGACTCCACTATGCAAGTAACTATTTCAATAGAATGTTTATGATGTCACTGCGACAACTGTCAATAGACGTAGCTGGTAAATTCGCTCTGGCTATCTACTCTGATTTCAGAGCACTCTCGTCTGAGTGTGCCAGAGCACAGAATAACTGACGAATTTACGAACGCTCAACACCCATTGAATATGACCAGTGTAAGTAAACATTGGCAAAGAGCGTAATTAAATTGTTGCCAGCAGCACAGTTACAGTCACCAACGATCTGGGTAACATGAAAACAACCTAACCAGCTCTACTAGGGCGAGTAAAATGGTCAGAGTGAGGTGTTCTCTCATTTGTGTATGAAAGTAGCTAGCTAACTTTAGCCAGTTAGCTTGGGTGCTTGACTGCTGTTGCTAGGTCAGAAGCTCGGAACAACCCAACTCCTCCGCCAGACCTTCCAGTGTGCGCTCTGAACCCCCCGAGAGCGAAACGCTCTGAATTTACGAACGGCCAGAGCACACTCTGGCACTCCAGATTAAATTTAAGAACACACCCGTAGTATAAACCAGCCTTTAGTCTTGAAATCTTATGTTGTTTAGTACATAGTGTAACGATGTGTGCTGAGAGTCGGGAAGCAAGTTCAGGGAGTGAGTGTTTTAATAAATAAACACAACTAAATACAAAACAAGAAACACAAACACCGCACAGACATGACACTGGAACAGAAACAACGACGCCTGGGGAAGGATCCAAAGTGAGTGACATACATAGGGAAGGTAATCAGGGAAGTGATGGAGTCCAGGAGAGTCTGATGACGCGCAGGTGCGCGTAACAATGGTGACAGGTGTGAGCCATAACGAGAAGTTTGCTGACCTAGAGGCCAGAGAAGGAGCATACGCGACACATAGCCTCAAGCGTGAATCCTTAATGAGATGGCTGGGGCTAAAGCTTAAAAGGGTGTGAATGATGCTGAATGGGTGTAGACAAAGAAGAGCTCTCCAGTAGGTCTACCAAAACATTCACGGGCCATTTTCTCAAAAGTGAGGTTACCAGTTGATCAAATTTCAAAGCAGAATTCCTTTCTCATTGGTCCTCAACTGTAGTGTATGATATACTATCTAGCTCGGAGTCTCTACTTTTATCCAATGTAAAAAACACCATTTCAAATTTTGCTACGTACGATCGAATCAAGCCGGGCGGTCATATATGTTGAGTCTTGACAGTGTTTGCAACATATGTACAAAGTTTAATTAAAATAGGAATATCCGTGACTGATTTATAGTCATTTATGTATGAGACCACACTCACATTCATGTTTATTCGTTGCTTGACATACTAGTCTGGGAAAATAGCGCATTGAGAGACCTTGGACCCATAGATGAAAGATATCAAGTTTTGTGCAGATCGGTAAATGTTCAAAAAAACATTCAAAATTATGGAAAATCCATCATGGTACTTGAAGCAATAATGTCCCTTGTGAGGAGAGGGACCTCAAAGAGGAAGCATATCAGACTCACTGGGGAAGAGGAGAGGGACCTACATACCAAATGTCTGAAGCTCAAACGAGGAGTCAGGGGCGTGCGCTTTCAAACGTTTTTTTTCTTCAAATCGCTTGTTATACCTTCGCTGCTGAACCCCTAATAAGCTCAAAGAGGAAGCACACCACATATCAGACTCACTGGGGAAGAGGAGAGGGGAGAGGTTGAGATGGTGATTTGCATGGTGCTTATTGAAGTGTGGAGAGAGAGGGTTTGCGTCCTGAATTGCACCTTATTTCCAAAATAGTGTGCTACTTTCAACTAGAGCCCTGTTGGCCCTAGAGCCCTGTTGGCCTTGGTCAAAAGTAGACTAGGGTGGCACCTGGGAGGGAGACAGTATCAGGCTCCATAAAGACAAGCAGGATAATGATCTGGAACTTTGGCCCTTGTGGAGAGTGTGTGTGTGTGTGTGTGTGTGTGTGTGTGTGTGTGTGTGTGTGTGTGTGTGTGTGTGTGTGTGTGTGTGTGTGTGTGTGTGTGTGTGTGTGTGTGTGTGTATAATCCTGGTTGTGACAAACCTACTGTATATTGTGTACAGTACACCTCAGTCCTCTCTGAGGTAAACCTACTGTGTAGTGTACACTGAGATCCCTCAGTCCTCTCTGAGGTAAACCTACTGTGTAGTGTACACTGAGATCCCTCAGTCCTCTCTGAGGTAAACCTACTGTGTAGTGTACACTGAGATCCCTCAGTCCTCTCTGAGGTAAACCTACTGTGTAGTGTACACTGAGATCCCTCAGTCCTCTCTGAGGTAAACCTACTGTGTAGTGTACACTGAGATCCCTCAGTCCTCTCTGAGGTAAACCTACTGTGTAGTGTACACTGAGATCCCTCAGTCCTCTCTGAGGTAAACCTACTGTGTAGTGTACACTGAGATCCCTCAGTCCTCTCTGAGGTAAACCTACTGTGTAGTGTACACTGAGATCCCTCAGTCCTCTCTGAGGTAAACCTACTGTGTAGTGTACACTGAGATCCCTCAGTCCTCTCTGAGGTAAACCTACTGTGTAGTGTACACTGAGATCCCTCAGTCCTCTCTGAGGTAAACCTACTGTGTAGTGTACGCCGCAGGCGGCCGGTGGAACCTTAATTGGGAAAGACGTCTCATAGTAATGGCTGGAACGGAATCAATGGAACGGTTTCAAACACATGAAATGCACTCAGATCAGAGAATGAAACAGTAACAGCCCTCCTCTCAGGAAGTGTTCCAGTCAGCTCAGGAATGGTGTTCTCCCTGGGTCAGTTCACTCCCTGGAGTCCTGGTTGTTATTGAAGGAGAATTAAATAGAAGCAGTTCATTCAGTCTGTAGCTCTGTGTCTATGGACGTCCCTCAGACAGACAGGCATTATCTGGCACAGGAAAGGTTTTATCTTGTCCAAATCACATCACATCTCAATGGCACTTAGAGAGGGATTGGTACTTGAAACAAGAAAAGGCAAAAACTATCAAACTTCACTGTTTTGCATTTCAGTTCAAGACACTCCTAATATGTTTTTTTCTTCAGAGGAGAGTAAACTTTGCGACCACACATGCCACCCAAACTTTAGTCGTCCCGGTAATGATTGGTAACCATGACATCCCGCCGTGTCACACCTGATTGGTTGAGGTGTGAGGGTCAGAGTTCAGGGGTGAAGGCCCTCAGTAAAAGATGGCCGCTGATGATGATGTCACACTAACGCTCCGCTCGACCGTCACCTCTTCTTCCCCTCCTTCGCTGACCAGATCTTCACCGTCATATCACTAGAGAGAGAAAGAGAGAGAGAGATAGCATAGTGGGATGGAATAGAGAGAGAGAAAGAGAGAGAGAGATAGCATAGTGGGATGGAATAGAGAGAGAGTTAGAGAGACAGAGAGCATGGTGGGATGGGATAGAGATAGAGAGAGAGAGAGAGAGAGAGAGAGAGAGAGAGAGAGAGAGAGAGAGAGAGAGAGAGAGAGAGAGAGAGAGAGCATGGTGGGATGGGATAGAGAGAGAGAAAGAGGAAGATAGGGGAGAGAGAGAGAGCATGGTGGGATAGAGAGAGAGAGAGTTAGAGAGATGCCAGACAAAATAAGAGCATAGAAACATTCAGTGACATACAGAAGAGAGCGAGGGAGAGACAGAGGGAGAAGAGCAAGAGAGAGAGAGGGAGGAGAGCAAGAGAGAGGGAGATACAGAGGGAGGAGAGCAGGAGGAGACCAAGAGATATAGGGAAAGACATAAGGAGACCAAGAGAGAGAGGGAGAGACAGAGGGAAGGAAAGCAAGCGAGAGTGAGAGGGAGGAGAGCCAGAGGGAGGGAGAGACAGAGGGAGGAGAGCAAGAGAGAGGGAGAGACCAAGGGAGGAGAGCAAGAGAGAGTGGGAGAGAGAGGGAGGAGAGCAAGAGGAGACCAAGACAGAGAGGGAGGAGAGCCAGAGGGAGGAGAGCAAGAGAGAGGGAGAGACCGAGGGAGGAGAGCAAGAGAGAGTGGGAGAGAGAGGGAGGAGAGCAAGAGGAGACCAAGAGAGAGAGGGAGAGACAGAGGGGTGCAAGAGCGAGAGGTGGAGAGAGAGGAGAGACAGAGAAGAAAAGAGTGATTCAACTGCCAGCATCTTCAAACAGTTCCATTGTGACTCCCACACAGCACCAGAGGGACAAGACATCAAAACCTACAGTTCACAGAAGGAGACACACACAGATGATACTGCCTAGTCCTCCACCTTCTAGGGAGCACAAAGGAATCAGGTCCAAAATAGACAGCAAACATCCTTCTCCTCTGTGCCATACAACCTCCCCTCAGATAGAGCATCACAACACTCTTTCTGTCCCCTCTCTCAAACTGTGGTGGAACAAGTACCCAAGTGTCATACTTGAGTAAAAGTAAAGATACCTTCATAGAAAACGACTCAAGTAAAAGTGAACGTCACTAAATAACGTACTACTTGAGTAAAAGTCTAAAAGTATTTGGTTTAAATATACTTACAGTTGAATTCGGAAGTTTACATACACTTAGGTTGGAGTCATTAAAACTCGTTTTTCAACCACTCCACAAATTTCTTGTTAATTAACAAACTATAGTTTTGGCAAGTCGGTTAGGACATCTACTTTGTGCATGACACAAGTCATTTTTCCAACAATTGTTTACAGACAGATTATTTCACTTATAATTCACTGTATCACAATTCCAGTGGGTCAGAAGTTTACATACACTAAGTTGACTGCCTTTAAACAGCATGGAAAATTCCAGAAAATTATGTCATAGCTTTAGAAGCTTCTGATAGGCTAATTGACATCATTTGAGTCAATTGGAGGTGTACCTGTGGATGTATTTCAAGGCCTACCTTCAAACTCAGTGCCTCTTTGCTTGACATCATGGGAAAATCAAAAGAAATCAGCCAAGACCTCAGAAAAATAATTGTAGACCTCCACAAGTCTGGTTCATCCTTGGGAGCAATTTCCAAACGCCTGAAGGTACCACGTTCATCTGTACAAACAATAGTACGCAAGTATAAACACCATGGGACCACACAGCCCTCATACCGCTCAGGAAGGAGACACGTTCTGTCTCCTAGAGATGAACGTACTTTGGTGCGAAAAGCGCAAATCAATCCCAGAACAACAGCAAAGGACCTTGCGAAGATGCTGGAGGAAACAGGTACAAAAGTATCTATATCCACAGTAAAACGAGTCCTATATCGACATAACCTGAATGGCAGCTCAGCAAGGAAGAAGCCACTGCTCCAAAACCTCCATAAAAAAAGCCAGACTCGGTTTGCATCTGCACATGGGGACAAAGATCGTACTTTTTGGAGAAATGTCCTCTGGTCTGATGAATCAAAAATAGAACTGTTTGGCCATAATGACCATCATTATGTTTGGAGGAAAAAGGGGGAGGCTTGCAAGCCAAAGAACACCATCCCAACCGTGAAGCACGGGGGTGGCAGCTTCATGTTGTGGGGGTGTTTTGCTGCAGGAGGGACGGGTGCACTTCACAAAATAGATGGCATCATGAGGAGGAAAATTATGTGGATATATTGAAGCAACATCTCAAGACATCAGTCAGGAAGTTAAAGCTTGGTCGCAAATGGGTCTTCCAAATGAACAATGACCCCAAGCATACTTCCAAAGTTGTGGCAAAAGGCTTAAGGACAACAAACTCAAGGTATTGGATTGGCTATCACAAAGCCCTGACCTCAATCCTATAGAAAATACACCAGCTCTGTCAGGAGGAATGGTCCAAAATTCACCCAACTTATTGTGGGAAGCTTGTGGAAGGCTACCCGAAACGTTTGACCCAAGTTAAACCATTTATAGGCAATGCTAACAAATACTAATTGTGCGTATGTAAACTTCTGACCCACTGGGAATGTGATGAAAGAAATAAAGCTGAAATATATAATTCTCTCTACTTCTGACATTTCACATTCTTAAAATAAAGTGGTGATCCTAACTGACTTACGACAGGGAATTTTTACTAGGATTAAATGTCAGGAATTGTGAAAAACTGAGTTTAAATGTATTTGGCTAAGGTGTATGTAAACTTCTGAAGTCAACTGCTAAAATACACTTAAGGATCAAAAGTCAACTGCTAAAATACACTTAAGTATCAAAAGTAAAAAATATGAATCATTTCTAATTCCTTATATAAAACAAGCCAGACGGAACCATTTTATATTTATTTTTACGGATAGCCAGGGGCACACTCCAACACTCAGACATAATTTACAAATGAAGCATGTATGTTTAGTGAGTCCGCCAGATCAGAGACAGTAGGGATGACCAGGGTTGTTCTACGTGTGTGAATTTGACTATTTTACTGTTCTGCTAAGCATTCAAAATGTAATGAGTACTTTTGGGTGTCAGGGAACATGTATGTACATGATTTTCTTTAAGAATTTAGTGGAGTAAAAGTTGTCAAAAATTGAAAAAGTAAAGTAAAATACAGATACACAAAAAAGTATTTTTACTTAAGTACTTTTCACCGCGGCTCTCAAACACCATACGTACTCTCCTATCCTCCCTCCCTGTATCCCCCCCCACCCCGATCAACATAGCTCTAAGTGAAGTTTTTTAAATACTATAATTGTATTAGGAAGTTAAGAAGTGAAACAACTTCCTTTCTCTGCAGTTCTCCTCCCTGCTAAGAAACTCCCAGCTGAGCTGCCAATTTACTCTGAATCTCCTCTCCATTCACAACCTCCCGAGCACTACCGTATTTAAGGCTTTAATTCCCTGTATAACACTCCCTCCCTCCCCAACCCCTCCAACATCAGGCTTCTAGCTGGGCTCACTGGGGTGTGTTGCAGTGATGTGTGTGTGTGTGTGTGTGTGTGTGTGTGTGTGTGTGTGTGTGTGTGTGTGTGTGTGTGTGTGTGTGTGTGTGTGTGTGTGTGTGTGTGTGTGTGTGTGTGCGTGCGTGCGTGCGTGTGTGCGTGTGCGTGTGTAGTGCGTGTGTGTGTGTGTGTACTGTATGTGTGTGTGTACTGTATGTGTGTGCGTACTGTGTGTGTGCGTGTGTGTGTGTGTGTACTGTATGTGTGTGTGTG
>NC_052308.1:6723023-6728023 GCF_016432855.1 Salvelinus namaycush
AGAGGCTGTTGGGGGTACAGGGAGGACAGAGGCTGTTGGGGGTACAGGGAGGACAGAGGCTGTTTGGGGTACAGGGAGGACAGAGGATGTTTGGGGTACAGGGAGGACAGAGGCTGTTTGGGGTTCAGGGAGGACAGAGGCTGTTTGGGGTTCAGGGAGGACAGAGGCTGTTGGGGGTACAGGGAGGACAGAGGCTGTTTGGGGTACAGGGAGGACAGAGGCTGTTTGGGGTTCAGGGAGGACAGAGGCTGTTTGGGGTTCAGGGAGGACAGAGGCTGTTGGGGGTACAGGGAGGACAGAGGCTGTTTGGGGTACAGGGAGGACAGAGGATGTTTGGGGTACAGGGAGGACAGAGGATGTTTGGGGTACAGGGAGGACAGAAGCTGTTTGGGGTACAGGGAGGACAGAGGCTGTTTGGGGTACAGGGAGGACAGAGGATGTTTGGGGTACAGGGAGGACAGAGGATGTTTGGGGTACAGGGAGGACAGAGGATGTTTGGGGCACAGGGAGGACAGAGGCTGTTTGGGGTACAGGGAGGACAGAGGCTGTTGGGGGTACAGGGAGGACAGAGGCTGTTTGGGGTACAGGGAAGACAGAGGCTGTTGAGGGTACAGGGAGGACAGAGGCTGTTGGGGGTACAGGGAGGACAGAGGCTGTTGGGGGTACAGGGAGGACAGAGGCTGTTTGGGGTACAGGGAAGACAGAGGCTGTTGAGGGTACAGGGAGGACAGAGGCTGTTGGGGGTACAGGGAGGACAGAGGCTGTTTGGGGTACAGGGAGGACAGAGGCTGTTTGGGGTACAGGGAGGACAGAGGATGTTTGGGGTACAGGGAGGACAGAGGATGTTTGGGGTACAGGGAGGACAGAGGCTGTTTGGGGTACAGGGAGGACAGAGGCTGTTGGGGGTACAGGGAGGACAGAGGCTGTTGGGGGTACAGGGAGGACAGAGGCTGTTGGGGGTACAGGGAGGACAGAGGCTGTTGGGGGTACAGGGAGGACAGAGGCTGTTTGGGGTACAGGGAGGACAGAGGCTGTTGAGGGTACAGGGAGGACAGAGGCTGTTTGGGGTACAGGGAGGACAGAGGATGTTTGGGGTACAGGGAGGACAGAGGCTGTTTGGGGTACAGGGAGGACAGAGGCTGTTTGGGGTACAGGGAGGACAGAGGATGTTTGGGGTACAGGGAGGACAGAGGCTGTTGGGGGTACAGGGAGGACAGAGGCTGTTGGGGTACAGGGAGGACAGAGGCTGTTTGGGGTACAGGGAGGACAGAGGCTGTTTGGGGTACAGGGAGGACAGAGGCTGTTTGGGGTACAGGGAGGACAGAGGTTGTTGGGGGTACAGGGAGGACAGAGGCTGTTTGGGGTACAGGGAGGACAGAGGCTGTTTGGGGTACAGGGAGGACAGAGGTTGTTGGGGGTACAGGGAGGACAGGGGGTACAGTATGAGGCAGGCCCATGCACACCCTCTGACTGAAACACAGCAGCAGTATGTTGCCATCTCAGCTTCTCAGTAGTCTTCCATACAGTACAGGCCACTCAGACAAACATACTGAACATGCTGATGAGAGGACTGGCCGCAGGCATCAGCTAAGTTCTACGAAGCCTGGTCAGTAACTGTCTGGGGGTGAGTGATTCCAAAAACATTTATAGTTGAGATGGGGGGAAAAATCATGCACCAGTCACTGTGTTGCATTTTACAACAACAAAGAGCATTTTCTCATTGGATAGTCATCGTAGTATCTTCTCAGAAAAGACCAAGGACAACATATACTGTATAACCTAACCCTCCCAATGTATTTGATTTGATTTTATACAGCAGCACTGTGCATCCAAGACAATCCAAGTACAATCCGAGACAATTCCCATCCTATGATTCTATCCTATGTAGTAATGTCATGTCTGGATGTAGTGGGAAATAATCTCAGGGAAAGTCTGGTTCGAACAACAACAACATCAACAACAACAACAGACTGTTTATTGTAATACTAATGGGTTACCTGGAAGCGGTGAAGATGTGTCGTGAGTTGGTGCAGATGGCGTTGATAGGGCTCTCGTGACCCCTGACCTCTCCTATGGGTGTGAAGTTGTCAACGTTCCACACCTTCAGCATGCCCCCCCGACATGCACTCAGCAGCATGGGCCGACCTGGAACATAGGCCAGTGCACACACCCAGTCCTTATGGGCGTTGGGGATTTGCTGAGGACAGGAGAGAGGAAGGAGAAGCTTCTGTTTAGTGTACTTGTATTGGGGGAAAGGATGAAAAACACCATTTATAAAGGTTTTGCAAACAAAAAGACACACACAAGCATTGGGGATTTGCGGAGGACAGGAGAGAGAGTTTTCATTCAGTGGATTTTTTTTCCCTACGTGATATCCAATTGGTAGTTACAATGTTGTCCCATCGCTGCAACTCCCCTACGGACTCAGGAAAGGCGAAAGTCAAGAGCTATGCGTCCTCTGAAACACGACCCTCCAAGCCACACTGCTCACTTAACCCGGAAGCCCACCGCACCAATATGTCGGAGGAAACACTGTCCATCTGGTGACCGAAGCCAGCTTGCAGGCACACGGCCCGCCACAAGGAGTCGCTAGAGCATGATGGGACAAGGAAATCTGTGCCGGCCAAACCCTCCCCTAACCCGGAAGACACTGGGCCAATTGTGCGCCGCCTCACGGTCACGGCCGACTGTGACAAAGCCTGGGATCGAACCCGGCTCTGTAGTGACGCCTCAAGCACTGCGATGCAGACCATTCACAGGACTTTTATCGGGAAAAGGGAAACACACAGACGTTACAATAATCTGTTAGGAAGATAATAGAATTATCCAACTAGTCGTTGACTTGATACATAAACAGCCTGGATATGATATCACATTCACTCTTATCCAGAGCAATTTACAGCAAGGAGTGGATACATGTTTGTACTTTTCCCCATACTGGTCCCCTGTGGGAATCAAACCCACCACACTGGCATTTGCAGGCGCCGTGCTCTACCAACTGAGCCACACAGGACCCCATTCAACATGCTATGATACTAATCTGACAACAACAACAAACGTCTACCTGTGACTCACATAGCATCACTGAAACACCCAGACACAGAAGTATGATGACTGTGTTTCTGTCCACAACCTTCTACCCATAGACAATCTAATGTAAGTAAAGATATCATTTCTACAGGAGTTTACTATGTGTATTTGACAGGACTAAGATTATTAGACATTAACTTATTATGGCTGGGGGGCAGTATTGAGTAGCTTGGATGAATAAGGTGCCTGCTACTCAGGCCCAGAAGCTAAGATATGCATATTATTAGTAGATTTGGATAGAAAACACTCTAAAGTTTCTAAAACGTTTTGAATGATGTCTGTGAGTATAACAGAACTCATATGGCAGGCAAAAACCTGAGAAAAAATCCAACCAGGAAGTGGGAAATCTGAGGTTTGTAGTTTTTCAACTCTTCAACTCTATCCAAGATACAGTGGAAATTTGGTCCGATTGCACTTCCTAAGGCTTCCACTAGATGTCAACAGTCTTTAGAACCTTGTTTCAGGCTTCTACTGTGAAGGGGGAGAGAATAAGAGCTGATTGAGTAAGAGGTCTGCCAGAAGGCCATGAGCTCATTCAGGCGTGCTCCCGTGAGAGGTAGCTGCGTTCCATTGCATTTCTGAAGACAAAGGAATTCTCCGGTTGAAACATTATTGAAGATTTATGTTAAAAACATCCTAAAGATTGATTCTATACATTGTTTGACATGTTTCTACGAACTGTAATGGAATTTTTTTACTTTTCGTCTGGCCTGCGCGTCGTGAATTTGTGAACTGAAGGCGCGAACAAAAAGGAGGTATTTGGACATAAATTATGGACTTTATCGAACAAAACAAACATTTATTGTGGAACTGGGATTCCTGGGAGTGCATTCTGATGAAGATCATCAAAGGTAAGTGAATATTTATAATGCTATTTCTGACTTCTGTTGACTCCACAACATGGCGGGTACCTGTATGGCTTGTTTTTGTGTCTGAGCGCCGTACTTAGATTATTGCATGGTGTGCTTTTTCCGTAAAGTTTTTTTGAAATCTGACACAGCGGTTGCATTAAGGAGAAGGTTATCTAAAGTTCCACGTAAAACACTTGTATCTTTCATCAACGTTTATTATGAGTATTTCTGTAAATTGATGTGGCTCTCTGCAAAATTACCGGATGTTTTGGAGGCAAAACATTACTGAACATAACGCGCCAATGTAAACTAAGATTTTTGGATATAAATATGATATAAGTATTGTGTAACATGAAGTCCTATGAGTGTTATCTGATGAAGATCATCAAAGGTTAGTGATTCATTTTATCTCTATTTCTGCTTTTTGTGACTCCTCTCTTTGGCTGGAAAAATGGCTGTGTTTTTCTGTGACTAGGTACTGACCTAACATAATCAGATGGTGTGCTTTTGTCGTAAAGTCTTTTTGAAATCGGACACTGTGGTGGGATTAACAACAAGTTTATCTTTAAATGGTGTAAAATACTTGTATGTTTGAGGAATTTTAATTATGAGATTTCTGTTGTTTGAATTTGGCGCCCTGCACTTTCACTGGCTGTTGTCAAGTCAATCCCGTTAACGGGATCTCAGCCGTAAGAAGTTAAATATTCTCTAAAAAGGATCACAGCAGTACTAGATAGATAGATAGATAGATAGATAGATAGAGAGAGAGAACCTCTCTCTCTGCCACTCTCTCGCTCCCGCTCTCGCTCTTCCTCCTCCCTCCCTCCCTTTTTCTCTCTCTCTCTCTCTCTCTCTACCTGTGTGAGTTCTTGTTGCTCCAGGTCCCACTTCTTGATGCCGTTGTCTCGTGACGCGCTGAACAGCACGTCCCCCTGGATGGCCAGACACTCGATCCCGTCGTAGTGAGGAGGCTCAAAGTTATGGGATGGGCCTATGTTACCCAGCATGCCCTCTGCCACATCAAATACCTACCAGGAAGAGAAGCGGAAAGCAGTCAGA
>NC_052308.1:6730523-6775523 GCF_016432855.1 Salvelinus namaycush
GTGCGGACACACTTGGCGGAGTCTCGTATGTCCCAGACCTTGATGTATGAGGTGGAGACTGAGAAGACGAGGCAGGAGGAGGAACAGTATTTGACTGACACCACATTGTTGGGATGGCCTTTCAACGTGACGATCTCCTGTCCCGTCACCAGGTTCCACATCTTACACGTCCGGTCTGATGAGGAGAGACCAGGTGAGACGGATCAAAAAAACAGAAACAGAAAACTTCTAACCTGTTTTTATTTCAGCTAATTAAGGTCTTGATAATGAATTGATTGGGCAAAAAAAAAGTGTGATTCAATGTCTGTTTTTACGTGGACACAAATCAGAGGAGGCTGGTGGAAGAAGATATAGGAGAACAGGCTCATTGTAATGGCTGGAATGGAGTCAATGGAATGGTATGGAATAAATCAAACCTATGGAAACCACATGTTTGACTCCATTCCGTCAATTCCAATCCAGCCATTACAATGAGCCCGTCTTCCTATTGCTCCGTCCACCAGCCTCCTCTGATATGTATTATTTGTCTATATGATGAACAACAAATGTCCTCTTTAAAAGGTCCAGTACGTCCAGAGGTTTTCCTGGCTACCATGATAAGAAGAAACTCCTGACCTCAGCTGGGAGGACAGTGTTGGTGTTGTCGTGGCAACGTTGACGTACCCTTAGATCCCGTAAAGAGCAGTTCATCTGTAGCGTCCACACAGAGGACAGGTTTAGAGTGTCCCTCTGCCACGGCAGAACACTGGAGGGGCGCAGTCCGCCCTCCCTTCACACCCCCCGTGGGACTGATCACACCCCTGTGGGAGACACACTGTTAAACACACACACTGACAGAGACACACCATCACACACACACACACACAACACACAGACCACTGACCCCACACAGATACAAAACATCTAAAAACACACAAAGAACACAATACACACACACTAGAACACAATACACACACACACTAGAACACAATAGGTTAAAGAGTACAGCTCTACCATGCCCCTTGCTGGGGATAAAGACATGTAAACTCTCACTTCCTTCCTCTCCTTCTCTCTATCCCTTCCTCTCCTTCTCTCTCTCCACCCCTTCCTCTAGCTTCTCTCTCTCCACCCCTTCCTCTCCTTCTCTCTATCCACCCCTTCCTCTCCTTCTCTCTCTCCACCCCTTCCTCTCCTTCTCTCTCTCCACCCCTTCCTCTCCTTCTCTCTCTCCACCCCTTCCTCTCCTTCTCTCTCTCCATCCCTTCCTCTCCTTCTCTCTCTCCACCCCTTCCTCTCCTTCTCTCTCTCTACCCCTTCCTCTCCTTCTCTCTCTCCACCCCTTCCTCTCCTTCTCTCTCTCCACCCCTTCCTCTCCTTCTCTCTCTCCACCCCTTCCTCTCCTTCTCTCTCTCCACCCCTTCCTCTAGCTTCTCTCTATCCATCCCTTCCTCTCCTTCTCTCTCTCCATCCCTTCCTCTCCTTCTCTCTCTCCATCCCTTCCTCTCCATCCCTTCCTCTCCTTCTCTCTCTCCATCCCTTCCTCTCCTTCCCTTCCTCTCCTTCTCTCTCTCCACCCCTTCCTCTCCTTCTCTCTCCACCCCTTCCTCTAGCTTCTCTCTATCCATCCCTTCCTCTCCTTCTCTCTCTCCATCCCTTCCTCTCCTTCTCTCTCTCCATCCCTTCCTCTCCTTCCCTTCCTCTCTTTCTCTCTCTCCATCCCTTCCTCTCCTTCTCTCTCTCCACCCCTTCCTCTCCTTCTCTCTCTCCATCCCTTCCTCTCCTTCTCTCTCTCCATCCCTTCCTCTCCATCCCTTCCTCTCCATCCCTTCCTCTCCTTCTCTCTCTCCATCCCTTCCTCTCCTTCCCTTCCTCTCCATCCCTTCCTCTCCTTCTCTCTCTCCATCCCTTCCTCTCCTTCTCTCTCTCCACCCCTTCCTCTCCTTCTCTCTCTCCACCCCTTCCTCTCCTTCTCTCTCTCCATCCCTTCCTCTCCTTCTCTCTCTCCATCCCTTCCTCTCCATCCCTTCCTCTCCTTCTCTCTCTCCATCCCTTCCTCTCCTTCTCTCTCTCCATCCCCTCCTCTCCATCCCTTCCTCTAGCTTCTCTCTCTCCATCCCTTCCTCTCCTTCTCTCTCTCCACCCCTTCCTCTCCTTCTCTCTCTCCATCCCTTCCTCTCCTTCTCTCTCTCCATCCCTTCCTCTCCTTCCCTTCCTCTCCACCCCTTCCTCTCCTTCTCTTCCTCTCCACCCCTTCCTCTCCTTCTCTCTCTCCATCCCTTCCTCTCCTTCCCGTCCTCTCCACCCCTTCCTCTCCTTCTCTTCCTCTCCATCCCTTCCTCTCCTTCCCTTCCTCTCCTTCTCTCTCTCCATCCCTTCCTCTCCTTCTCTCTCTCCATCCCTTCCTCTCCATCCCTTCCTCTAGCTTCTCTCTCTCCACCCCTTCCTCTCCTTCTCTCTCCACCCCTTCCTCTCCTTCTCTCTCTCCATCCCTTCCTCTCCTTCTCTCTCTCCATCCCTTCCTCTCCTTCCCTTCCTCTCCTTCTCTCTCTCCATCCCTTCCTCTCCTTCTCTCTCTCCATCCCTTCCTCTCCATCCCTTCCTCTAGCTTCTCTCTCTCTCCACCCCTTCCTCTCCTTCTCTCTCCACCCCTTCCTCTCCTTCTCTTTCTCCATCCCTTCCTCTCCTTCTCTCTCTCCATCCCTTCCTCTCCATCCCTCTCTTTTTTTGGAAGCCCAATTAGAGAGCTTGACCTAAAACCATCCATCTCCTGGCTGGCAGTGGAAGCAGCAATCTCTACTCCGCAGAAATAACGAACCTCTCCTCTCCCTCTTTTGCTCCATCCCTTCCTCCTTGTTCCTTCCTCTCTTTCTCCCTCTCTCTCCCTCCCCCCTTCTAGCTCTGTTTAGCTATCTCTCCATCTCATTCTCCTCTTCATCCTCCATCTCTCTCCCTCTATCAGCTATCTCTCCCTCTCCTCCCTCTCTCTGTGTCTGTCTCCCTCTTCATTCCTCTCCCTCTTTTGGTTCTTGCTGGCAGGACCAGGGTCCCAGAGTGCTCAGGGGGAATTGGCCGAGCGAGAAAGATGGAAAATTAGTATCCAGTGAGTTTCATATTGCGCTGTGGCTGGAACCACTGGGGGGGGGGAGAGAGAGAGGGGGGGAGACAGAGAGAGAGAGGGGGGGGGGGGGGGGAGAGAGAGAGAGAGAGAGATAGAGAGAGAGAGAGAGAGAGAGAGAGAGAGAGAGAGAGAGAGAGAGAGAGAGAGAGAGAGAGAGAGAGTGTGGGGAATAGGGACCAGTCATTAAAGACAAAACTGGGACAGATGAGTCTCCCTGGACTCATCTGTCCCCCCCCCCCCCCCCCCCCCACACACACACACACACTTGTCCTCTTCCCCAAGTCCCATATCACTTCCCCTCCCTCTCTATGTAGTGACATGCTTGGTGCTTTAAAAGCAGGTGAACAGCATGACTGCTAGAGCAGCCTCAGCCACACACTCAGAACAACAGGACAAGCTGCATGCATGTCAGCTAACGCAATAACAACACCAGCCAAAAGAAGAACAGTTATATAGGAACACAGTGCTGTTCATTCAAATGATGATGGAGAACAGCGAGGGTTCACTGCATCGAAGATAAGAAGCACAACTCAACAACAGCCGGTAGCAGCCAACTCAAACACAACAACAACAACACCACAACATCCTGTGACATCATATCTACATGCAGCATCTCCAGCAATCAAGAGTGAGCGTATTTGTGGCCCTCGCCCCTTCTGAGCCAATCCCAGTTCAGAGTTTGGTCCGAAGCAGAGGCTTCTGGGACAGACAGGCGAGTGAGTGAGTGGGGGGGGGGGGGGGGGGGGCTGTCACATCAGACCCCCTCTGTCTGTGGCCTAGGGCCCAGTTCCAAACCCCCTCCCCCCTCTCCTCTGTCTGTGGCCTAGGGCCCGGTTCCAAACCCCCTCTCCTCTGTCTGTGGCCTAGGGCCCAGATCCAATCCAAATGGACTGAATGAGTGGTTGGATTGGAACCATGACTTTGTCTGGTCACACAGGATGGAGGTAAGGTGTGACAGGGCTAGTATATCGGCCTCATTCCAAATATTCCCTGTCGGTTTGGAATTGGGCACATGTGGTTTATGGATAAAAGGGTGTGGAAGGGAGGGGTGTCTTCTGAATTAATCTTATTGCTGGGGAGCAGTGGTGTAAAGTACTTAAGTAAAAATACTCTAAAGTACTACTTAAGTAGTTTTAGGGGTATCTGTACGTTACTTTAATATTGATATTTTTGACAACTTTTACTTTTACTTCACTACATTCCTAAAGAAAATATATATTTTTTTACTCCATACATTTTGACTGACACACAAAAGTACTCATTACATTTTGAATGCTTTGCGGGACAAGAAAATTGTCAAATTCACACACTTATCAAGAGAACATCCCTGGTCATCCCTACTGTCTCTGATCTGGCGGACTCAGTAAACATAAATGCTTAATTTGTAAAATATGTCTAAGTGTTGGAGTGGTGGAGTGTTGGAGTGGTGGAGTGTTGGTGTGGTGGAGTGTTGGAGTGGTGGAGTGTTGGAGTGTTGGAGTGGAGGAGTGGTGGAGTGTTGGAGTGTTGGAGTGGTGGAGTGGTGGAGTGTTGGAGTGGTGGAGTGGTGGAGTGTTGGAGTGGTGGAGTGGTGGAGTGTTGGAGTGTTGGAGTGTTGGAGTGTTGGAGTGGTGGAGTGTTGGAGTGGTGGAGTGTTGGAGTGTTGGAGTGGTGGAGTGGTGGAGTGTTGGAGTGGTGGAGTGGTGGAGTGGTGGAGTGTTGGAGTGGTGGAGTGGTGGAGTGTTGGAGTGGTGGAGTGGTGGAGTGGTGGAGTGTGCCCCTGGCTATCTGTAAATAAAAAAAACAAGAAAATGGTGCCGTCTGGTTTGCCTACTATAAGGAATTTGAAATTATTTATACTTTTACTTTTGATACTTAAGTATATTTTAGATATTACATTTACCTTTGATACTTAACTTCTTTGGGGTAGGGGGCATTATTTTCACGCCCGGATGAAAAGCGTGCCCAGAGTAAACTGCCTGCTACTCAGGCCCAGATATGCATAGTATTAGTAGATTTGGTTAGAAAACACTCTGAAGTTTCTAAAACTGTTTGAATGATGTCTGTGAGTATAACAGAACTCATATGGCAGGCAAAAACCTGAGAAAAAATCCAACCAGGAAGTGGGAAATCTGAGGTTTGTAGGTTTTCAACTCTTTGCTTATCCAAGATACAGTGGAAATGGGGTCATGTTGCACTTCCTAAGGCTTCCACTAGATGTCAACAGTCTATAGAACATTGTTTGATGCTTCTACTGTGAAGTGGGGGCAAATGAGAGGAGATTGAGTAAGGTCTCTCCCAGAGTGCCATGAGCTGACCAATGCGCTGACCATGCGCGTTCATGTGAGAGTTAGCTGCGTTCCATCGCATTTCCAAAGACAAAGGAATTCTCCGGTTGGAACATTATTGAAGATTTATGTTAAAAACATCCTAAAGATTGATTCTATACATCGTTTGACATGTTTCTACAGACTGTAACGGAACTTTTTGGACTTTTCGTCCGTACTGTCCGCTGGACTTGCACGCGCGTCGTGAGTTTAGATTGTGTACTGAACGCGCGAACAACAAGGAGGAATTTGGACATAAATGATGGACATTATCGAACAAAACAAACATTTATTGTGGAACTGGGATTCCTGGGAGTGCATTCTGATGAAGATCATCAAAAGTAAGTGAATATTTATAATGCTATTTCTGACTTCTGTTGACTCCAACATGGCGGATATCTCTTTGGGTTGATTTGTCGTCTTAGCGCCGTACTCAGATTATTGCATGGTTTGCTTTTTCCGTAAAGTTTTTTTTAAATCTGACACAGCGGTTGCATTAAGGAGAGGTATATCTATAATTCAATGTGTAACACTTGTATTTTCATCAACATTTATGATGAGTATTTCTGTAAATTGTTGTGGCTCTCTGCAAAATCACCGGATGTTTTGGAAGTACTGAACATAACGTACCAATGTAAACTGAGATTTTTGGATATAAATATTTTACTTTACCGAACAAAACATACATGTATTGTGTAACATGAAGTCCTATTAGTGTCATCTGATGAAGATCATCAAAGGTTTATCTATATTTCTGCTTTTGTGACTCCTCTCTTTGGCTGGAAAAAATGGCTGTGTTTTTCTGTGAATAGGCACTCACCTAACATAATCGTTAGGTTTGCTTTCGTCGTAAAGCCTATTTGAAATCGGACACTGTGGCTGGATTTACAACAAGTGTATATTTAAAATGGTGTAAAATACATGTATGTTTGAGGAATTTTATGGGATTTCTGTTGTTTTGAATTTGGCGCCCTGCACTTTCACTGGCTGCGTCTCACCTCGTCAACAGCCAGTGAAAGTGCAGGGCGCCAAATTCAAACAACAGACATCTCATAATTAAAATTCCTCAGACAATCATGTGTCTTATACCATTTTAAAGGTAATCTTGTTGTTAATCCCACCAAAGTGTCCGATTTCAAATAGGCTTTACAGCGAAAGCACCACAAACGATTATGTTAGGTCACCGCAAAATCACAGACAAACACAGTCATTTTTCACAAAAGTCACACAAAAAAAAAGCGAGAGAGATAGAGATAAAATTAATCACTAACCTTTGATGATCTTCATCAGATGACACTCATAGGACTTCATGTTACACAATACATATATGTTTTGTTCGATAAAGTTCATATTTATAAAAACCTCAGTTTACATTGGCGCCATTGTTATTGTTTTGAAACTTCTGTATGTGTAATGTTTACTGTTAATTTTTATTGTTTATTTCACTTTTGTATATTGTCTACCTCACTTGCTTTGGCAATGTTAACACATGTTTCCCATGCCAATAAAGCCCCTTGAATTGAATTGAAATTGACAGAGAGAGAGACAGAGAGAGAGAGGAGAGAGAGACAGACAGAGAGAGGAGAGAGAGAGACAGTGAGAGAGAGGAGAGAGAAAGACAGACAGAGAGAGGCGAGAGAGAGACAGAGAGAGAGAGGAGAGAGAGAGACAGAGAGAGAGAGAGAGAGGGGAGAGAGTTGGCAGCTACCGTACATTCAGCTAAGGCCTAGAGAGGGTTTGTTTTGCTCTAGATAACCACATACCTGTTTCTCCCTCTCTATCTACTTGTCCTATTACTGTTTGGAGACTTACAGGTTGAAACAGCTGTGCTGCTCAGGGCAGCTGGGTCGTCCCATAACAAATCATCTCTTAACATATCCAACAGAGCACTGCCAAAATAGTTTTTAATTATTCATGTTGGTACAGCCTTCTGTTTTCGAGCAATTTCTGAGTGGCAATGTGAATTCAAAACGTTCTAATAGGGTTATGATTGATATGTCCAGGCAAAAATGTCATTCTTTATTGTCTAGGAAAGGGAGTCACAATGCTTATGAGCATTACCAATGCCTAGTTGTGTGCTGTCAATGCTTAATATTTATGCTATCCACTCCATTTGTGAATCTCATAGTAGCCTTGAATTCATTGAACTGACCTCACCCAAAGCTCTCCAGACAGAAAGATTAGTTCAGATGCCATGAGTTGGGGGGACGGACAATGCAAATATGAAACACCACACTGGTGGAAGGGGATTGGAGGAGGGTGAGGGGGGACCAATGAGGCTAAATCATGCTCCACATCAACTCTGCCTAGCCCGGGAAAGGAGGAGGGGCCAGCCGAGTGACTGGCCAATCAGGCAAGAGGAGAGACAGAATGGAAGGGACAGATAGATATCTCTACCTGAGAACCTCAGAGTGAGTGGAGTCGCTGTCATCTGACCTGAAGACAGAACAGGAGAGGAGCAGGGTTAGGAGAGGAGAAGGGAAGAGAGGATCAGGGTTAGGAGAGGAGAGGAGATGAGAGAAGAGAAGAGAAGCAGGGTTAGGAGAGGAGAAGAGAGGATCAGGGTTAGGAGAGGAGAAGACAGGATCAGGGTTAGGAGAGGAGAAGAGAGGAGCAGGGTTAGGAGAGGAGAAGACAGGATCAGGGTTAGGAGAGGAGAAGAGAGGAGCAGGGTTAGAAGAGGAGAGGATCAGGGTTAGGAGAGGAGAAGACAGGAAAAGGATTAGGAGAGGAAAGGATCAGGGTGAGGAGAGGAAAGGATCAAGGTTAGGAGACGAAAGGATCAGGGTTAGGATAGGAGAGGATCAGGGTTAGGATAGGAGAGGATCAGGGTTAGGATAGAAGAGGATCAGGGTTAGGATAGGAGAGGATCAGGGTTAGGATAGGAGAGGATCAGGGTTAGGATAGGAGAGGATCAGGGTTAGGAGAGGAGAGGAAAGGATCAGGGTTAGGAGAGGAGAGGAGCAGGGTTAGGAGAGAAGAAGAGAGGAGCAGGGTTAGGAGAGGAGAAGAGAGGAGCAGAGTTAGGAGAGGAGAAGAGAGGAGCAGGGTTAGGAGAGGATAGGAGAGAAGAGAAGCAGGGTTAGGAGAGGAGAAGAGAGGAGCAGGGTTAGGAGAGGAGAAGAGAGGAGCAGGGTTAGGAGAGGAGAAGAGAGGATCAGGGTTAGGAGAGGAAAGGATCAGGGTTAGGAGAGGAGAAGAGAGGATCAGGGTTAGGAGAGGAGAAGAGAGGAGCAGGGTTAGGAGAGGAGAAGAGAGGATCAGGGTTAGGAGAGGAGAAGAGAGGAGCAGAGTTAGGAGAAGAGAGGAGCAGGGTTCCGAGAGGAGAAGAGAGGAGCAGGGTTAGGAGAGGATCAGGGTTAGGAGAGGAGAAGACAGGAGAAGGGTTAGGAGAGGAAAGGATCAGGGTTAGGAGAGGAGAAGAGAGGATCAGGGTTAGGAGAGGAGAAGAGAGGATCAGGTTTAGGAGATGAGAAGAGAGGAGAGACGAGAAGCAGGGTTAGGAGAGGAGAAGAGAGGATCAGGTTTAGGAGATGAGAAGAGAAGAGAGGAGAGAAGAGAAGCAGGGTTAGGAGAGGAGAGACGCATGGTTAGGAGAGGAGAAGAGAGGATCAGGGTTAGGAGAGGAGAAGAGAGGATCAGGGTTAGGAGAGGAGAGGAGCAGGGTTAGGAGAGAAGAAGAGAGGATCAGGGTTAGGAGAGGAGAGGAGAGAAGAGAAGCAGGGTTATGAGAGGAGAGAAGCACGGTTAGGGGAGGAGAAGAGAGGAAGTTAGGAGCATATTGAGCACTATAGCTAGAGGAGAAAGGGTTATACTGGTAGGGTTAGGTTCAGGTTCAGGGATAGGGAATAGGGGATGGCTAGCCTGTGTGACAGTTTGTTCCAGCCTGTGACAAGACAGCAGAAACAACATCTGCCACTCAGACTAGCCAATGGCAGGGTCAGGTTTAGGATTAGGGGAGGTACAGTTATCCATAAAGTTTCTGGGTTAAAGAAGGAAGGGATACCTACAGTACAGTAAGGGATAAAACAGAAGTACACTTAAAGAGGGAGGGCTTACTGGGATTGGGGGTGGGGTTTACCAGGAACCAGGAAGTAAAGGAAGAGGAAGGGCAGGGAGAGGGAGAGGGAGAGGGATTTGGGTTATCAGCAGGGAGACAGCAGTTGATTGGAAGACAGGGTTGTCAATCAGACTGGACATCTCAGGAGAACCCACCCACTCTTAGTTAACTGTCTCTGTGGGAAAGATCTGCTCCGGTGTACCGCCTATTCCCTGAGTTGTAAGTAGGGAAAACACTGGCAAGTGTGTGAAAAGTAGTGCACTATTAAGGGAATAGGCTGCCATTAGGCACATCCTATAAATATTTTATTGCTCAGCAGTCATTGTAATGCCAGTTGTAAATTCAGATTTATGTAGGGAGCAAAGCTGTTAGAAGGCAGCAGAACAATATCACCTCTATAAATTCTGTCATAGTACCTGCTTTTTAATACCCTATGAGGTTGATGGGGGCGTGTTTATTAATGCCCAGTATACTGACTTATGGGTGCAATGTGCATATGAAACCAGACCATATGTATATATCTGGCTCTGGCTAAATATCTAGTATTCAGAACCTCTTGTTACTTTTCCCTGAGAATCTTTGAGCTGTTTTTGTAGAAACTACTAGTGTAAATGTTTTGTACCAAGCCCATAGGGATATCGTTGTTTTGGGAGGTAGGAAAGGGAACGGGAAAGGGAAAGGGAGATACCTAATCAGTTGTACAACTGAATGCATTCAACTGAAATGTGTCTTCCTCATTTAACCCAACCACTCTGAATCAGAGAGGTACAGGGGGCTGCCTTAATCGACATCCACATCTTCAGCCACTGGGGAACAGTGGGTTTACTACCTTGCTCAGGGGTAGAATGACAGATTTTTGCCTTGTCACCTCGGGGAGGACAGGAGAGTATGTTTGAGGTGAGAGGACAGGAGAGTATGTTTGAGGTGAGAGGACAGGAGAGTATGTTTGAGGTGAGAGGACAGGAGAGTATGTTTGAGGTGAGAGGACAGGAGAGTCTGTTTGAGGTGAGAGGACAGGAGTGTCTGTTTGAGGTGAGAGGACAGGAGAGTCTGTTTGAGGTGAGAGGACAGGAGAGTATGTTTGAGGTGAGAGGACAGGAGAGTATGTTTGAGGTGAGAGGACAGGAGAGTATGTTTGAGGTGAGAGGACAGGAGTGTCTGTTTGAGGTGAGAGGACAGGAGAGTCTGTTTGAGGTGAGAGGACAGGAGAGTATGTTTGAGGTGGGAGGACAGGAGTGTCTGTTTGAGGTGAGAGGACAGGAGAGTATGTTTGAGGTGAGAGGACAGGAGAGTATGTTTGAGGTGGGAGGACAGGAGTGTCTGTTTGAGGTGAGAGGACAGGAGAGTATGTTTGAGGTGAGAGGACAGGAGAGTATGTTTGAGGTGAGAGGACAGGAGAGTATGTTTGAGGTGAGAGGACAGGAGTGTCTGTTTGAGGTGAGAGGACAGGAGTGTATGTTTGAGGTGAGAGGACAGGAGAGTATGTTTGAGGTGAGAGGACAGGAGAGTATGTTTGAGGTGAGAGGACAGGAGAGTATGTTTGAGGTGAGAGGACAGGAGAGTCTGTTTGAGGTGAGAGAACAGGAGAGTATGTTTGAGGTGAGAGGACAGGAGTGTCTGTTTGAGGTGAGAGGACAGGAGATTCTGTTTGAGGTGGGAGGACAGGAGAGTATGTTTGAGGTGGGAGGACAGGAGAGTATGTTTGAGGTGAGAGGACAGGAGTGTATGTTTGAGGTGGGAGGACAGGAGAGTCTGTTTGAGGTGAGAGGACAGGAGAGTCAGTCTGTTTGAGGTGAGAGGACAGGAGAGTCTGTTTGAGGTGAGAGGACAGGAGAGTATGTTTGAGGTGGGAGGACAGGAGAGTCTGTTTGAGGTGAGAGGACAGGAGTGTCTGTTTGAGGTGAGAGGACAGGAGAGTATGTTTGAGGTGGGAGGACAGGAGAGTCTGTTTGAGGTGAGAGGACAGGAGATTCTGTTTGAGGTGAGAGGACAGGAGTGTCTGTTTGAGGTGAGAGGACAGGAGAGTCTGTTTGAGGTGAGAGGACAGGAGAGGACAGGAGTGTCTGTTTGAGGTGAGAGGACAGGAGTGTCTGTTTGAGGTGAGAGGACAGGAGAGTATGTTTGAGGTGAGAGGACAGGAGAGTATGTTTGAGGTGAGAGGACAGGAGAGTATGTTTGAGGTGAGAGGACAGGAGTGTCTGTTTGAGGTGAGAGGACAGGAGAGTATGTTTGAGGTGAGAGGACAGGAGAGTATGTTTGAGGTGAGAGGACAGGAGAGTATGTTTGAGGTGAGAGGACAGGAGTGTCTGTTTGAGGTGAGAGGACAGGAGTGTCTGTTTGAGGTGAGAGGACAGGAGTGTATGTTTGAGGTGAGAGGACAGGAGAGTATGTTTGAGGTGAGAGGACAGGAGAGTATGTTTGAGGTGAGAGGACAGGAGAGTATGTTTGAGGTGAGAGGACAGGAGTGTCTGTTTGAGGTGAGAGGACAGGAGAGTATGTTTGAGGTGAGAGGACAGGAGAGGACAGGAGTGTCTGTTTGAGGTGAGAGGACAGGAGTGTCTGTTTGAGGTGAGAGGACAGGAGTGTCTGTTTGAGGTGAGAGGACAGGAGTGTCTGTTTGAGGTGAGAGGACAGGAGTGTCTGTTTGAGGTGAGAGGACAGGAGTGTCTGTTTGAGGTGAGAGGACAGGAGTGTATGTTTGAGGTGAGAGGACAGGAGAGTATGTTTGAGGTGAGAGGACAGGAGAGTATGTTTGAGGTGAGAGGACAGGAGAGTATGTTTGAGGTGAGAGGACAGGAGAGTATGTTTGAGGTGAGAGGACAGGAGAGTATGTTTGAGGTGAGAGGACAGGAGAGTATGTTTGAGGTGAGAGGACAGGAGAGTATGTTTGAGGTGGGAGGACAGGGGTGTATGTTTGAGGTGAGAGGACAGGAGAGTATGTTTGAGGTGAGAGGACAGGAGAGTATGTTTGAGGTGAGAGGACAGGAGAGTATGTTTGAGGTGAGAGGACAGGAGAGTATGTTTGAGGTGAGAGGACAGGAGAGTATGTTTGAGGTGGGAGGACAGGAGTGTCTGTTTGAGGTGAGAGGACAGGAGAGTATGTTTGAGGTGAGAGGACAGGAGTGTCTGTTTGAGGTGAGAGGACAGGAGAGTATGTTTGAGGTGAGAGGACAGGAGAGTATGTTTGAGGTGGGAGGACAGGAGTGTCTGTTTGAGGTGAGAGGACAGGAGAGTATGTTTGAGGTGAGAGGACAGGAGAGTATGTTTGAGGTGAGAGGACAGGAGAGTATGTTTGGGGAGAGAGGACAGGAGAGTATGTTTGAGGTGAGAGGACAGGAGAGTATGTTTGAGGTGAGAGGACAGGAGAGTATGTTTGAGGTGAGAGGACAGGAGAGTATGTTTGAGGTGAGAGGACAGGAGAGTATGTTTGAGGTGAGAGGACAGGAGAGTATGTTTGAGGTGAGAGGACAGGAGTGTATGTTTGAGGTGAGAGGACAGGAGTGTATGTTTGAGGTGAGAGGACAGGAGAGTATGTTTGAGGTGAGAGGACAGGAGAGTATGTTTGAGGTGAGAGGACAGGAGAGTATGTTTGAGGTGAGAGGACAGGAGAGTATGTTTGAGGTGAGAGGACAGGAGAGTATGTTTGAGGTGAGAGGACAGGAGAGTATGTTTGAGGTGAGAGGACAGGAGTGTCTGTTTGAGGTGAGAGGACAGGAGAGTATGTTTGAGGTGAGAGGACAGGAGAGTATGTTTGAGGTGAGAGGACAGGAGAGGACAGAAGAGTATGTTTGAGGTGAGAGGACAGGAGTGTCTGTTTGAGGTGAGAGGACAGGAGTGTCTGTTTGAGGTGAGAGGACAGGAGTGTCTGTTTGAGGTGAGAGGACAGGAGTGTCTGTTTGAGGTGAGAGGACAGGAGTGTCTGTTTGAGGTGAGAGGACAGGAGTGTCTGTTTGAGGTGAGAGGACAGGAGTGTCTGTTTGAGGTGAGAGGACAGGAGTGTCTGTTTGAGGTGAGAGGACAGGAGTGTCTGTTTGAGGTGAGAGGACAGGAGTGTATGTTTGAGGTGAGAGGACAGGAGAGTATGTTTGAGGTGAGAGGACAGGAGAGTATGTTTGAGGTGAGAGGACAGGAGAGTATGTTTGAGGTGAGAGGACAGGAGAGTCTGTTTGAGGTGAGAGGACAGGAGAGTATGTTTGAGGTGAGAGGACAGGAGTGTCTGTTTGAGGTGAGAGGACAGGAGATTCTGTTTGAGGTGGGAGGACAGGAGAGTATGTTTGAGGTGGGAGGACAGGAGTGTATGTTTGAGGTGGGAGGACAGGAGAGTCTGTTTGAGGTGAGAGGACAGGAGAGTCAGTCTGTTTGAGGTGAGAGGACAGGAGTGTCTGTTTGAGGTGAGAGGACAGGAGAGTATGTTTGAGGTGGGAGGACAGGAGAGTCTGTTTGAGGTGAGAGGACAGGAGTGTCTGTTTGAGGTGAGAGGACAGGAGAGTATGTTTGAGGTGGGAGGACAGGAGAGTCTGTTTGAGGTGAGAGGACAGGAGAGTCTGTTTGAGGTGAGAGGACAGGAGTGTCTGTTTGAGGTGAGAGGACAGGAGAGTCTGTTTGAGGTGAGAGGACAGGAGTGTCTATTTGAGGTGAGAGGACAGGAGAGTATGTTTGAGGTGAGAGGACAGGAGAGTATGTTTGAGGTGAGAGGACAGGAGAGTATGTTTGAGGTGAGAGGACAGGAGTGTCTGTTTGAGGTGAGAGGACAGGAGTGTCTGTTTGAGGTGAGAGGACAGGAGTGTATGTTTGAGGTGAGAGGACAGGAGAGTATGTTTGAGGTGAGAGGACAGGAGAGTATGTTTGAGGTGAGAGGACAGGAGAGTATGTTTGAGGTGAGAGGACAGGAGTGTCTGTTTGAGGTGAGAGGACAGGAGAGTATGTTTGAGGTGAGAGGACAGGAGAGGACAGGAGTGTCTGTTTGAGGTGAGAGGACAGGAGTGTCTGTTTGAGGTGAGAGGACAGGAGTGTCTGTTTGAGGTGAGAGGACAGGAGTGTCTGTTTGAGGTGAGAGGACAGGAGTGTCTGTTTGAGGTGAGAGGACAGGAGTGTCTGTTTGAGGTGAGAGGACAGGAGTGTATGTTTGAGGTGAGAGGACAGGAGAGTATGTTTGAGGTGAGAGGACAGGAGAGTATGTTTGAGGTGAGAGGACAGGAGAGTATGTTTGAGGTGAGAGGACAGGAGAGTCTGTTTGAGGTGAGAGGACAGGAGTGTCTGTTTGAGGTGAGAGGACAGGAGTGTCTGTTTGAGGTGAGAGGACAGGAGAGTATGTTTGAGGTGAGAGGACAGGAGTGTCTGTTTGAGGTGAGAGGACAGGAGTGTCTGTTTGAGGTGAGAGGACAGGAGAGTATGTTTGAGGTGGGAGGACAGGAGAGTATGTTTGAGGTGGGAGGACAGGAGAGTATGTTTGCGCAGAGCAGCGGTCTGAGTCTTCTTTTCAGTGACAGTTTCTCAAAACTGAAAAAGTCCCAGAAAAAATGATATTTCCAGTGTGTTCCACAACAGACAGTTTCAAGACAAAGAAATATGAAACGTGTTAAACACTTTGAAAAAATGTATTCTGATGATGAAGGCCAGAGCCCAAGATTTTGAACGGAGAATGCACCAAAGCAACGTGAACACACACACAGTGCGTAGAGAAACATAACTTGGATTGATTCAAAGCATACTTAGAGATGGATTTAAAAGTGTTACAAAAACAATGTTGATGTGAAAACCATGTAAAACGACATAACATATTAAAAAAAAGACCTGTCACTAAACCTCATAAGATAAACCCATCTAACAATTACCATGTAATGAAACACATTTCTGAAATACCCCCCCAAACTATATATTCCAATAACCCAGCCACCATCCTAAACTCAATGGCGGCAAATGACACCATCCCCAAAGAGGAAGCTAGCCAGTTCCTCTGAGCTCAATTACCTAGTCCTGGTTTACATAATGAGAATCCAGAGGCAACCTCAGGCAGCCCTAGCCCACCCTAGTACACACAGACACAGACACAGACACAGTCACACACACACACACACACACAGACACAGTCACACACACACACACACACACAGACACAGTCACACACACACACACACACACACACACACACACACACACACACACACACACACACACACACACACACACACACACACACACACACACACACACACACACACACACACACACACACACAAATCACCACTTCCTACACCAATCAGGGGGTCAAAAAAAGGCCACAACCTATCAGGATTAATAAAGATTAGAAACTACATAAACAATTTAGAGAGGCTGACAATTAACTGCTGCCATTTCCAGAGCTGAGAACTAGAATCGTTTAAGAAGAGTAATGAACACAAGAGGACACTGGGATTTCCTGTTCTGAGTGTTTAAGAAGAGGAATGAACACAAGAGGACACTGGGATTTCCTGTTCTGAGTGTTTAAGAAGAGGAACGAACACAAGAGGACACTGGGATTTCCTGTTCTGAGTGTTTAAGAAGAGGAACGAACACAAGAGGACACTGGGATTTCCTGTTCTGAGTGTTTAAGAAGAGGAACGAACACAAGAGGACACTGGGATTTCCTGTTCTGAGGGCTTCTTTGCAACAGCCATCTCAAGAATGTTTTTCCGGACTCCAACCCTTCATCAGCTGAACTGTTTTTAAAATATCTTCTATTAGTGAGCGCTGAAAGTATATTTTCCATTGTTAATACGTTCCATTAAGAGCAGAGCCAGATTGTTCACGTCTATCTGTCTGGCAGCAGGACCTCTATTAGAGAATATCACCTAGAAACCTGCAGCGAGACTGTCCATCCTAGGATGAATGTGAATGGCTGTCAATGCCAGGTTAATGAGACCCTGATATTAATCTCAATCCATAGAACCATAGAACAACTCAGGAGGAGAACGATGAAAGAACCATAGGACAACTCAGGAGGAGAACGATGAAAGAACCATAGAACAACTCAGGAGGTGAACGATGAAAGAACCATAGGACAACTCAGGAGGAGAACGATGAAAAAACCATAGAACAACTCAGGAGGAGAACGATGAAAGAACCATAGGACAACTCAGGAGGAGAACGATGAAAGAACCATAGGACAACTCAGGAGGAGAACGATGAAAAAACCATAGAACAACTCAGGAGGAGAACGATGAAAGAACCATAGAACAACTCAGGAGGAGAACGATGAAAGAACCATAGAACAACTCAGGAGGAGAACGATGAAAGAACCATAAAACAACCATAGAACGATGAAAGAAAGGAAAGGACAGACAGGAAGTAAAGATCAGATGAGGAGGATGATTGGCTGAGAAAACAAAGAGCTTTGAAGGTTTTTTAAGGTTACAGTATGTGAGTGTGTGTTTGTCCGTGTCTGTCTGTCTGTCTGTCTGTCTGTCTGTCTGTCTCTGTCTCTGTCTCTGTCTCTGTCTGTGTCTCTGTCTCTGTCTCTGTGTGTGTGTGTGTGTGTGTGTGTGTGTGTGTGTGTGTGTGTGTGTGTGTGTGTGTGTGTGTGTGTGTGTACTTACTTGTCCAGTGCAGAGCCCTGACTCTGGTTGCTGGTGAGCCTTGAGAAGACATTGCGGTCGTTACGGGTTCTAAGAGGGGGGGAGGAGGGGGGAGTGAACCCATCAGCATTTCTGAGAGAGAGTGATAGGGGAGAGCGGTTGAGGGGAGGATGGGGAGAGGAGAGGTGGAGGGGGGGTGGTGTGGAGAGATGCGGGATATTATGAGAACAGCTGACTTTTCGGGAGTTAAGTTTGTGTCTCATATTCAATGATTGATTGGTTGATTCATGGATTGATTCATTGATTGATTAATGGATTGATTGAAGTCAAGTCATATTTATTTGAAGTACATTTCACATAGATCATTAAACAGGAATAACACAAAGCAGGAAGACAGGGTAAAGGGAATGTGGAGATTGAACAAAAGTGATTAGTGATTAGTGGGAAGACAGTTAGCTACCTGGAAGACTGGCCTCGGTCATAAGACTTCCTTCTTGTTAGAGGGGAGGTGTCACCACCGCGAGACTGTCTGGGACTGAGAGAGAGTTTATTATTGTTGCTTATTATGTAACATATGTTTCCCATGCCAATAAAGCACCTTGAATTGAATTGAATTCAGAGAGCGAGAGAGAATAAGCATTAGCATACAGTAGCAGATCGTTGAATTAGCATGTATTAGCATGTATTAGCACACCTTGAATTAGCATGTAACACTGCCATGCAGTTACAGACATATATGTTCCCTAGATGGCTGACAGCAGGCGTTGATGTGAAGCCACCGTCCCCCATATTGGTACTCCCCAGAAGTTACAGTGCGCCATAGCCTACAACTCACAAGGTGTGCCCCCTGACGGGCAGGTTGATGGTCCTGGACATCCGGTCTCTGAAGATAGGGAGGGTGAGGCTCATACTGGTCCCGTTCTCCTGGATGTCTGTCAGGGAGGCCAGGGACTTAGTGATGTTCTTAGTAGAGGGGTCTAACACGGGACACAGGTACTCTGCTGATACCGCCTTCATCTGGGCTGACAGACGAGGCTCCGTCTGGGGGGAGAATAATGAAGAAAAAGTCACATGATGTCTTTAATAAACTATACCTTGGGAGATAGTGGTATAATGATCCTGGAGATCTGTCAAGGCAACTGTCACCCAATTACTCATGTGTACAAGATGCACCGCCCACGACCGCAAGGCTCTCCAGAGGGTGGTGCGGTCTGCACAACGCATCACCGGGGGGCAAACTACCTGCCCTCCAGGACACCTACAGCACCCGATGTCACAGGAAGGCAAACATGATCATCAAGGACAACAACCATCCCAGTCACTGCCTGTTCACCCCGCTATCATCCAGAAGGCGAGGTCAGTACAGGTTGGTCAAAGCTGGGACCGAGAGACTGACAAATAGGTTCTATCTCAAGGCCATCAGACTGTTAAACTGCCATCACTAACACAGAGAGGCTTCTGCCTACATACAGACTTGAAATCATTGGCCACTTTAATAAATGGATCACTAGTCACTTTAAATAATGCCCCTTTAATAATGTTTACATATCTTACATTACTCATCTCATATGTATAAAGTATATTTTATACCATCTATTGAATCTTGCCTATATCGCTCATCCATATATTTATATGTACATATTTTTATTCCATCCCTTTAGATTTGTGTCATTAGGTAGTTGTTATGGAATTGTTAGATTACATGTTAGATATTGCTGCACTGTTGGAACTAGAAGCACAAGCATTTTGCTACACTCGCATTAACATCTGCTAACAATGTGTATGTGACCAATAACATTTGATTTGATTTGTGTAGAAGCTGCCATCTACAGGTATCTAATGGAACTATCCCCCTATGACTCATTTGTAGAGGCTGCCATCTACAGGTATCTATGGGAACTATCCCCCTATGACTCATGTGTAGAGGCTGTCATCTACAGGTATCTGATGGAACTATCCCCCTATGACTCATGTGTAGAGGCTGTCATCTACAGGTATCTGATGGAACTATCCCCCTATGACTCATGTGTAGAGGCTGACATCTACAGGTATCTGATGGAACTATCCCCCTATGACTCATGTGTAGAGGCTGCCATCTACAGGTATCTGATGGAACTATCCCCCTATGACTCATGTGTAGAGGCTGCCATCTACAGGTATCTATGGGAACTATCCCCCTATGACTCATGTGTAGAGGCTGCCATCTACAGGTATCTGATGGAACTATCCCCCTATGACTCATGTGTAGAGGCTGCCATCTACAGGTATCTATGGGAACTATCCCCCTATGACTCATTTGTAGAGGCTGCCATCTACAGGTATCTATGGGAACTATCCCCCTATGACTCATGTGTAGAGGCTGCCATCTACAGGTATCTGATGGAACTATCCCCCTATGACTCATGTGTAGAGGCTGCCATCTACAGGTATCTAATGGAACTATCCCCCTATGACACATGTGTAGAGGCTGCCATCTACAGGTATCTAATGGAACTATTCCCCTATGACTCATGTGTAGAGGCTGCCATCTACAGGTATCTGATGGAACTACACATATTGGCTTTTACTGACAGATTTCAACAACCTCTACTCTATTTAGTCAACAGAAAATACTCAATTGTTTAGTCAACATAAAATACTCAGATGTTTAGTCAACAGAAAATACTCAGATGTTTAGTCAACAGCAAATACTCAGATGTTTAGTCAACAGAAAATACTCAGATGTTTAGTCAACAGAAAATACTCAGATGTTTTAACTGTGTCGAGTGAGGGTTCCTCATAACAAACATGTCATACGAGCCAGTAACGTCCTAAACCAGTGAAATGAACTGAAGAAGAAAAGCTGATTTAACCTACGCCTGAAATCCTGCTACTACATGTTGACATACCTGGACCGTCCTCTTGAAGTCATCCTGACTGGCTGAAAACTTCATCTGAAACACACTGCAGACAGAGAAGGCAAAGAGACATAAACACACTGACAGAGTGACGTGTGATGATGAGTGTGTGTTGTCACTGTGTGAGGGTCAGTGTGATGATGAGTGTGTGTTGTCACTGTGTGAGGGTCAGTGTGATGATGAGTGTGTGTTGTCACTGTGTGAGGGTCAGCGTGATGATGAGTGTGTGTTGTCACTGTGTGAGGGTCAGTGTGATGATGAGTGTGTGTTGTCACTGTGTGAGGGTCAGTGTGATGATGAGTGTGTGTTGTCACTGTGTGAGGGTCAGTGTGATGATGAGTGTGTGTTGTCACTGTGTGAGGGTCAGCGTGATGATGAGTGTGTGTTGTCACTGTGTGAGGGTCAGTGTGATGATGAGTGTGTGTTGTCACTGTGTGAGGGTCAGCGTGATGATGAGTGTGTGTTGTCACTGTGTGAGGGTCAGTGTGATGATGAGTGTGTGTTGTCACTGTGTGAGGGTCAGCGTGATGATGAGTGTGTGTTGTCACTGTGTGAGGGTCAGCGTGATGATGAGTGTGTGTTGTCACTGTGTGAGGGTCAGCGTGATGATGATGAGTGTGTGTTGTCACTGTGTGAGGGTCAGCGTGATGATGAGTGTGTGTTGTCACTGTGTGAGGGTCAGTGTGATGATGAGTGTGTGGCATCACCGTGTGAGGGTCTGAAGGGGATCATGTAGTCTCACCTGCCATCCAAGGCCTGGCTAAATTCTGACGGCTCCTCATCAGTGCTGACATAACCATTCTCTGTGGACACACACATAGAAACACCAACAGTGAGTGAGTGAGTGAGTGAGTGAGTGAGTGAGTGAGTGAGTGAGTGAGTGAGTGAGTGAGTGAGTGAGTGAGTGAGTGAGTGAGTGAGTGAGTGAGTGAGTGAGTGAGTGAGTGAGTGAGTGAGTGCGTGCGTGCGTGCGTGCGTGAGTGAGTGAGTGAGTGAGTGAGTGAGTGAGTGAGTGAGTGATTGAGTGCGTGCGTGCGTGCGTGCGTGCGTGAGTGAGTGAGTGATTGAGTGAGTGCGTACGTGTGTGTGTCCTCACCCTGCTGCACGTTGTGGATGAGTGCCTGCAGCTCAGGGATAAACTCAGCTTTCTCTCTCAGCGCATCCAGGATGATGTGGTTGTGGGCAGAGCCAATCACATCTGTCTGTCTCAGCTGACCCTCCAACAGACGGATCTGAGACTCCTTCTGAGCCACCTGTAACCCCTACACACACACACAAACACATATGCACATACACACGCAAGCACAGACACACACAGACACACACACACACACACACACACACACACACACACACACACACACACACACACACACACACACACACACACACACACACACACACACACACACACACACACACACACACACACACTCCTCTTATTCCAACTGTCCTGCAGTCCTGGGAAAGACCAGCAGAGGGAAATATACATCAACTAAACTATCCACTGCCTTGTGTTCAGTACCTTGTCAATGGAGGCCTTGAGGAAGTGGTCCAGCAGGTGCCGGGCCTCGGCCAGAGAGCAGGAACTGATGACCACTGAGGTGTCCACTGAGTCCAGCTCCTCCTGCAGGAAATATCCAGCACTAAGACATATACTACTTACTACAAGATGGCTGTGGTCCTGTGTGTGTGTGTGTGTGTGTGTGTGTGTGTGTGTGTGTGTGTGTGTGTGTGTGTGTGTGTGTGTGTGTGTGTGTGTGTGTGTGTGTGTGTGTGTGTGTGTTCTTACCTTGGTTTCCTCTATCTGTATGAAGGTAGCTTGGCAGTCTGATAGGCTGTCGTTGATATAGTCAATATTTGCGTTCAAAACCTCAATGTCCTCGTTCATTTCCTGGACAAGGCGGTCCTCTGTGTCAGGCCCCTCCCCCTCCGCCATTAGCACCTCCCTCTTACGCAACAGTGCCTCCTGCTGCAAGGACAGCTCCTCACGCTTCTGTCTCACACACACACACACACACACACACACACACACACACACACACACACACACACACACACACACACACACACACACACACACACACACACACACACACACACACACACACAGGAGAGAGAAAACCCACGTTAGCTATATCAATATGGTGATTAATTCAAGGAAGGGTTGAAGAAGAATGCATTTTTTTACTATTTTAACTGGTCACTATGACAACCACTACAGACAGCTAAAATGAAGTCTGTAACACTTAACTTATAAACTGCAGGGTGTAACTGCCTCATAGTGAATTAAAAGTAGTGTTAGCAGGACGAGGAAGTGTCACTAGAGGACAGAGGAAGTGACCTCATACAGTACCTTGATGAGTCGGTCCATGTCGGCCTCTACGTTGGTGATGGTCATCCTCTGCATGACGATGTCCAGGATCCTCCTCTCCAGTGTTTGCCACTTCTGACGGGCTGCCTTGGTGAAACTGGTACTACCCCTCAGACCCCTCTTACCCTGCTGGACACGAGTCCTACTCCTACACAGAGAGAAAGACGAAGGACAAAACAGATTAACTGTCAATCCTAGAACCCCCTGCTGGACACGAGTCCTACTCCTACACAGAGAGAAAGACGAAGGACAATACAGGTTGTCAGTCCTATCACAGCTCAATCATTCATCTTTCTACTGCTGGGGTGGGGGAGGAGAAGGAAGAGAATAGGAGAGAGAGAAAGAGAATGAAAGAGATTTTGAGAGGAAGGGGAAGAGAGTTGGGGGAAGGGAGGGAGAGGAAGGCAGGGATGGAGACAAAGAAAGAAGAAGAAGGAGATGGAGATGGAGATGGAGAGTATATCAGACTAAGAAAGTCACTTCTGTCAATTCGATTTGAAAATAATCCGATAAATGGTTTTGTAAAAAGCACTCCTCAAAATTGAATTAAACTTTATTGAATCTGACAATAGCCTTAGCTAAGTAAATGTCAACAGACTCATACTTCATCTGAATCTGACCTTCATATAGCTCAGACATACCGGTAGGATTGTCAAAAGTTTGCCTGCCGACAGTTTTTAGCACCTCTGAACAGAGTGTCGGCAGTTAATCTCTTTAGTGTTCACAGAGCAATACCTTCAAGTCATCAGCCACTCAGCCTTGTTAAAATACTCCAAACCAGAAGGTGGCAGTAGCGTTGTTTGGCAAAGCATGTCTGTGTGTGTTGCTTTATGGTCCAGTAATCAATGTTCGCTAGCTAACTAGCTAGCTGCGATATTGTTGCTTTTGTTATGGAAAGCACTTGTTACTAGCTAAATAATGTTTACATATTTTGCATTACTTATCTCATATGTCCATACTGTATTCTATCCTATTCTACTGTATCTTAGTCTATGCAGCTCTGACATTGCTCGCCCAAATATTGATATATTCTTAATTCCATTCCTTTACTTTAGATTTGTGTGTATTGTTGTGAAATTGTTAGATATTACTGTACTGTTAGAGCTAGAAACACAAGCATTTCGCTACACCTGAGTTGATGACCACAGCTAGATAACTAGCTAGCAAGAAATAAACTATTTAATTCACTCTCCATAATCGCATAAAGCCCATAGATACAAGTTTAGCTAGCTGGCTAATGTTAGCTAACTTGTTAGCATAATTCGCTAGCTAGCTGTTGTACTAGCTAGGTAAAATCAAGACGCACTTCACAGAGCAGGCGTTCCCTAGTCAAAATATGCAAATACATGCTCCAACAAACCAATAGAATCTCGCTGCCTCGTACCTGGCTCTGCCCAACCCCTTGCTTGTTCTGCCCACTATGACTCATCTGCTCCCATTGGAAACAACAGGTTGTGGTCTATCTTGGGTAAGTTACACAAAAAGCTTTATTAAAGACTCTCGGCAGCCAGCTACAGGCAGCTTCTGCATGGAAACTAATCCATTGTGATTTAATTATAATGCTACTAGCTACAGTGGCCAGATAGCTAGCTTGGTAAAGCATTTAGTATTGTGTGCATTGTGCTGCACTTACCACCCCGTCGTTGCATATGAAGTGTGTGTGACTGCCTTTCTCAGTTAGCAAGCTAACAGTAGCTAGCTAGCTAGCTAACTAACTAATACGTGCACATTATCAAATCTAACCAAAAAAATCCTTCTTCAACTCCTTAGCTAGACATAAAATAAGTAAAGACTTCCTCTAGAAAAAAATTTATGTATTATGCAGCTTTATTGTTTAAGTTAGTTTTTTTTATTGTTTTAGTTGGAACAATCCTAATGAAAATGACTTTTTCTTGAAACTCCTGCCGGCTCCCCCACACTGAGGTTTGTGCTCTCTGAATGGCTCAAAGTCAAGTTGCCAAGCGTTGCGATTCTACAAATAGAAACGGCAGTTTCGCCGATACGCAACAGGTACGTCTTTTGTTCTAGAAAGAGAAGGAACGGATTCCCACTGTGATATATACTTATCGGCAGTCTCATGCTTTAAGCAGCTCTCAGATTCTCTGTGTGTTTCATGCTTTAAGCAGCTCTCAGATTCTCTGTGTGTTTCATGCTTTAAGCAGCTCTCAGATTATCTGTGTGTTTCATGCTTTATGCAGCTCACATGCAGGCACATAGGCATGCACACCACAGGAGGTTGGTGGCACCTTAATTGGGGAGGACAAGCTTGTGGTAATGACTGGAGAGGAATCAGTGGAATGGTATCAAATACATCAAACACATGGTCTCCAGGTCTTTTGATGACATTCCATTTGCTCTGTTCCGGCCATTATTATGAGCCGTCCTCCCCTTAGCAGCCTCCACTGAGACACGCACGACACACACACGCACGACACACACGCACGACACACACACACACACACACACACACACACACACACACACACACACACACACACACACACACCTCGCCGTGACTCACCCAACAACCCGTGTCCCGTTGGTGGTCACCCCTTCGCTCTGTCCCAGGTAGCCGTTCATCTTGGTGTTCCACTGTCTCACTATGTTGGACACATTGGTTGGAGTGGTCCTAAACCAACATATAAACAACAGGACACAAGCTATGAGCCAGATGAACGTGTTGTTCATCCAGACCTGGTTGAGCACACACACTGTGTAGTGTAACAGAGGCTTAACAGCACATGCTCATCCATCAGCAGATCACATTCAGACTAGATCTTGGGTCTTCTGTCTCACAAACACACGGGATTAAGCTCTTGACAAGTTACCTAGTGGGGGGAAAAAGCTAGCGATTCGATGGTGCAGGTGGTAGAATTTCAAGCTCAGCAGTAAGGTTAACCAGTTCAACTTGGTTACAGTAGCAGTACTGCCTACCTGTTGGACTCTAGTTCAGAGGAGGTGGTGCTGGGAGACAGTTCTGCTCCAGAGTCTAGGGGCTGTAACCGTCGAGCCATGCGTCCAGACAGGGGTTTAGCCAGCCGTCGTAACGCTGTCACTTCCTGACTCTTTCTACGTAAGACAAGCTCCTGCTGACACTTCTGACTCTCCAATGACCTAATCTGGTACTGAGGGAGGGAGGTGGAGAGATGTCACACAATACATCTGGAATACATGACTCATAGATGTTAAATACATATAGAGGGGTTGGGTTAAACACAGACGACACATTTCAGTTGAAGGCATTCAGTTGTACAACTGACTAGGTATCCCCCTTTCCCTTTACTAATGACTTGTTGAACTGGCCGGGGAAGGGAGGTAAAAGGTATCCCCCTTTCCCTTTACTAATGATTTGTTGAACTGGCCGAGGAAGGGAGGTAAAAGGTATCCCCCTTTCCCTTTACTAATGATTTGTTGAACTGGCCGAGGAAGGGAGGTAAAAGGTATCCCCCTTTCCCTTTACTAATGACTTGTTGAACTGGCCGAGGAAGGGAGGTAAAAGGTATCCCCCTTTCCCTTTACTAATGACTTGTTGAACTGGCCGAGGAAGGGAGGTAAAAGGTATCCCCCTTTCCCTTTACTAATGACTTGTTGAACTGGCCGAGGAAGGGAGGTAAAAGGTATCCCCCTTTCCCTTTACTAATGACTTGTTGAACTGGCCGAGGAAGGGAGGTAAAAGGTATCCCCCTTTCCCTTTACTAATGACTTGTTGAACTGGCCGAGGAAGGGAGGTAAAAGGTATCCCCCTTTCCCTTTACTAATGACTTGTTGAACAGGCCGGGGAAGGGAGGTAAAAGGTATCCCCCTTTCCCTTTACTAATGACTTGTTGAACTGGCCGAGGAAGGGAGGTAAAAGGTATCCCCCTTTCCCTTTACTAATGACTTGTTGAACTGGCCGGGGAAGGGAGGTAAAAGGTATCCCCCTTTCCCTTTACTAATGACTTGTTGAACTGGCCGAGGAAGGGAGGTAAAAGGTATCCCCCTTTCCCTTTACTAATGACTTGTTGAACTGGCCGAGGAAGGGAGGTAAAAGGTATCCCCCTTTCCCTTTACTAATGACTTGTTGAACTGGCCGGGGAAGGGAGGTAAAAGGTATCCCCCTTTCCCTTTACTAATGATTTGTTGAACTGGCCGGGGAAGGGAGGTAAAAGGTATCCCCCTTTCCCTTTACTAATGATTTGTTGAACTGGCCGAGGAAGGGAGGTAAAAGGTATCCCCCTTCCCCTTTACTAATGATTTGTTGAACTGGCCGGGGAAGGGAGGTAAAAGGTATCCCCGTTTCCCTTTACTAATGACTTGTTGAACTGGCCGAGGAAGGGAGGTAAAAGGTATCCCCCTTTCCCTTTACTAATGACTTGTTGAACTGGCCGAGGAAGGGAGGTAAAAGGTATCCCCCTTTCCCTTTACTAATGATTTGTTGAACTGGCCGAGGAAGGGAGGTAAAAGGTATCCCCCTTTCCCTTTACTAATGATTTGTTGAACTGGCCGAGGAAGGGAGGTAAAAGGTATCCCCCTTTCCCTTTACTAATGACTTGTTGAACTGGCCGAGGAAGGGAGGTAAAAGGTATCCCCCTTTCCCTTTACTAATGACTTGTTGAACTGGCCGGGGAAGGGAGGTAAAAGGTATCCCCCTTTCCCTTTACTAATGACTTGTTGAACTGGCCGGGGAAGGGAGGTAAAAGGTATCCCCCTTTCCCTTTACTAATGATTTGTTGAACTGGCCGAGGAAGGGAGGTAAAAGGTATCCCCCTTTCCCTTTACTAATGACTTGTTGAACTGGCCGGGGAAGGGAGGTAAAAGGTATCCCCCTTCCCCTTTACTAATGATTTGTTGAACTGGCCGAGGAAGGGAGGTAAAAGGTATCCCCCTTCCCCTTTACTAATGATTTGTTGAACTGGCCGAGGAAGGGAGGTAAAAGGTATCCCCCTTTCCCTTTACTAATGACTTGTTGAACTGGCCGAGGAAGGGAGGTAAAAGGTATCCCCCTTTCCCTTTACTAATGATTTGTTGAACTGGCCGAGGAAGGGAGGTAAAAGGTATCCCCCTTCCCCTTTACTAATGATTTGTTGAACTGGCCGAGGAAGGGAGGTAAAAGGTATCCCCCTTCCCCTTTACTAATGATTTGTTGAACTGGCCGGGGAAGGGAGGTAAAAGGTATCCCCCTTCCCCTTTACTAATGATTTGTTGAACTGGCCGAGGAAGGGAGGTAAAAGGTATCCCCCTTCCCCTTTACTAATGATTTGTTGAACTGGCCGGGGAAGGGAGGTAAAAGGTATCCCCCTTTCCCTTTACTAATGATTTGTTGAACTGGCCGAGGAAGGGAGGTAAAAGGTATCCCCCTTCCCCTTTACTAATGATTTGTTGAACTGGCCGGGGAAGGGAGGTAAAAGGTATCCCCCTTTCCCTTTACTAATGACTTGTTGAACTGGCCGAGGAAGGGAGGTAAAAGGTATCCCCCTTTCCCTTTACTAATGATTTGTTGAACTGGCCGAGGAAGGGAGGTAAAAGGTATCCCCCTTTCCCTTTACTAATGATTTGTTGAACTGGCCGAGGAAGGGAGGTAAAAGGTATCCCCCTTTCCCTTTACTAATGACTTGTTGAACTGGCCGAGGAAGGGAGGTAAAAGGTATCCCCCTTCCCCTTTACTAATGACTTGTTGAACTGGCCGGGGAAGGGAGGTAAAAGGTATCCCCCTTTCCCTTTACTAATGATTTGTTGAACTGGCCGAGGAAGGGAGGTAAAAGGTATCCCCCTTTCCCTTTACTAATGACTTGTTGAACTGGCCGGGGAAGGGAGGTAAAAGGTATCCCCCTTTCCCTTTACTAATGATTTGTTGAACTGGCCGAGGAAGGGAGGTAAAAGGTATCCCCCTTTCCCTTTACTAATGACTTGTTGAACTGGCCGAGGAAGGGAGGTAAAAGGTATCCCCCTTCCCCTTTACTAATGATTTGTTGAACTGGCCGGGGAAGGGAGGTAAAAGGTATCCCCCTTTCCCTTTACTAATGATTTGTTGAACTGGCCGAGGAAGGGAGGTAAAAGGTATCCCCCTTCCCCTTTACTAATGATTTGTTGAACTGGCCGGGGAAGGGAGGTAAAAGGTATCCCCCTTTCCCTTTACTAATGACTTGTTGAACTGGCCGAGGAAGGGAGGTAAAAGGTATCCCCCTTTCCCTTTACTAATGATTTGTTGAACTGGCCGAGGAAGGGAGGTAAAAGGTATCCCCCTTTCCCTTTACTAATGATTTGTTGAACTGGCCGAGGAAGGGAGGTAAAAGGTATCCCCCTTTCCCTTTACTAATGATTTGTTGAACTGGCCGAGGAAGGGAGGTAAAAGGTATCCCCCTTTCCCTTTACTAATGACTTGTTGAACTGGCCGAGGAAGGGAGGTAAAAGGTATCCCCCTTTCCCTTTACTAATGACTTGTTGAACTGGCCGGGGAAGGGAGGTAAAAGGTATCCCCCTTTCCCTTTACTAATGACTTGTTGAACTGGCCGGGGAAGGGAGGTAAAAGGTATCCCCCTTTCCCTTTACTAATGACTTGTTGAACTGGCCGGGGAAGGGAGGTAAAAGGTATCCCCCTTTCCCTTTACTAATGATTTGTTGAACTGGCCGAGGAAGGGAGGTAAAAGGTATCCCGCTTCCCCTTTACTAATGATTTGTTGAACTGGCCGAGGAAGGGAGGTAAAAGGTATCCCCCTTCCCCTTTACTAATGATTTGTTGAACTGGCCGAGGAAGGGAGGTAAAAGGTATCCCCCTTTCCCTTTACTAATGATTTGTTGAACTGGCCGAGGAAGGGAGGTAAAAGGTATCCCCCTTCCCCTTTACTAATGATTTGTTGAACTGGCCGAGGAAGGGAGGTAAAAGGTATCCCCCTTCCCCTTTACTAATGATTTGTTGAACTGGCCGGGGAAGGGAGGTAAAAGGTATCCCCCTTTCCCTTTACTAATGATTTGTTGAACTGGCCGAGGAAGGGAGGTAAAAGGTATCCCCCTTCCCCTTTACTAATGATTTGTTGAACTGGCCGGGGAAGGGAGGTAAAAGGTATCCCCCTTTCCCTTTACTAATGACTTGTTGAACTGGCCGAGGAAGGGAGGTAAAAGGTATCCCCCTTTCCCTTTACTAATGATTTGTTGAACTGGCCGAGGAAGGGAGGTAAAAGGTATCCCCCTTTCCCTTTACTAATGATTTGTTGAACTGGCCGAGGAAGGGAGGTAAAAGGTATCCCCCTTTCCCTTTACTAATGACTTGTTGAACTGGCCGAGGAAGGGAGGTAAAAGGTATCCCCCTTCCCCTTTACTAATGACTTGTTGAACTGGCCGGGGAAGGGAGGTAAAAGGTATCCCCCTTTCCCTTTACTAATGATTTGTTGAACTGGCCGAGGAAGGGAGGTAAAAGGTATCCCCCTTTCCCTTTACTAATGACTTGTTGAACTGGCCGGGGAAGGGAGGTAAAAGGTATCCCCCTTTCCCTTTACTAATGATTTGTTGAACTGGCCGAGGAAGGGAGGTAAAAGGTATCCCCCTTTCCCTTTACTAATGACTTGTTGAACTGGCCAAGGAAGGGAGGTAAAAGGTATCCCCCTTCCCCTTTACTAATGATTTGTTGAACTGGCCGGGGAAGGGAGGTAAAAGGTATCCCCCTTCCCCTTTACTAATGATTTGTTGAACTGGCCGAGGAAGGGAGGTAAAAGGTATCCCCCTTTCCCTTTACTAATGATTTGTTGAACTGGCCGAGGAAGGGAGGTAAAAGGTATCCCCCTTTCCCTTTACTAATGACTTGTTGAACTGGCCGAGGAAGGGAGGTAAAAGGTATCCCCCTTTCCCTTTACTAATGACTTGTTGAACTGGCCGGGGAAGGGAGGTAAAAGGTATCCCCCTTTCCCTTTACTAATGATTTGTTGAACTGGCCGGGGAAGGGAGGTAAAAGGTATCCCCCGTTCCCTTTACTAATGACTTGTTGAACTGGCCGGGGAAGGGAGGTAAAAGGTATCCCCCTTTCCCTTTACTAATGATTTGTTGAACTGGCCGGGGAAGGGAGGTAAAAGGTATCCCCCTTTCCCTTTACTAATGACTTGTTGAACTGGCCGGGGAAGGGAGGTAAAAGGTATCCCCCTTTCCCTTTACTAATGACTTGTTGAACTGGCCGGGGAAGGGAGGTAAAAGGTATCCCCCTTTCCCTTTACTAATGACTTGTTGAACTGGCCGGGGAAGGGAGGTAAAAGGTATCCCCCTTTCCCTTTACTAATGACTTGTTGAACTGGCCGGGGAAGGGAGGTAAAAGGTATCCCCCTTTCCCTTTACTAATGATTTGTTGAACTGGCCGGGGAAGGGAGGTAAAAGGTATCCCCCTTTCCCTTTACTAATGACTTGTTGAACTGGCCGGGGAAGGGAGGTAAAAGGTATCCCCCTTCCCCTTTACTAATGACTTGTTGAACTGGCCGGGGAAGGGAGGTAAAAGGTATCCCCCTTTCCCTTTACTAATGACTTGTTGAACTGGCCGAGGAAGGGAGGTAAAAGGTATCCCCCTTTCCCTTTACTAATGACTTGTTGAACTGGCCGGGGAAGGGAGGTAAAAGGTATCCCCCTTTCCCTCCCCCTTTCCCTCCCCCTTTCCCTTCCCCTTTCCCTCCCCCTTTCCCTTCCCCTGTATTAACCGAGAAATAAAAAAGTCTCTGGTTGAGTACAAGAGCATCATAAGTGTATTACGTATCTCCAGGCATACACTCACACCTCACACTCACACCCTGATACACTCACACCTCACACTCACACCCTGACACACTCACACCTCACACTCACACCCTGACACACTCACACCCTGATACACTCACACCTCACACTCACACCCTGATACACTCACACCTCACACTCACACCCTGACACACTCACACCCTGATACACTCACACCTCACACTCACACCCTGACACACTCACACCTCACACTCACACCCTGACACACTCACACCTCACACACACCCTGACACACTCACACCTCACAGACACACCCTGACACACTCACACCTCACACACACACCCTGACACACACACACACACACCTCACACTCACACCCTGACACACTCACACACACACCCTGACACACACACACCCTGACACACACACTCACACCTCACACTCACACCTCACACTCACACCCTGACACACACACACCCTGACACACACACTCACACCTCACACTCACACCTCACACTCACACCCTGACACACACACACCCTGACACACACACACACACACCCTGACACACACACACCCTGACACACACACACCCTGACACTCACACCTCACACACCCTGACACACACACCCACACACCCTGACACACACACACCCTGACACACACACACCCTGACACTCACACCTCACACACACACCCTGACACACTCACACCCTGACACACACACACCCTGACACACACACACCCTGACACACACACCTCACACACACACCCTGACACACTCACACCCTGACACTCACACCTCACACACACACCCTGACACACTCACACCCTGACACTCACACCTCACACACACACCCTGACACACTCACACCCTGACACACACACACCCTGACACTCACACCTCACACACACACCCTGACACACTCACACCCTGACACACACACACACACACACACACACACACACACACACTCACACCTCACACACACACCCTGACACAAACACACCCTGACACACACACAAACACACACACAAACACACCCTGTCACACACACACACACACACTGACACACAAACACACACACACAAACACACCCTGACACACACACACAAACACACCCTGACACACACACACACAAACACACCCTGACACACACACACAAACACACCCTGACACACACACACACACAAACACACCCTGACACACACACACACACACAAACACACCCTGACACACACACACACACACACAAACACACCCTGACACACACACAAACACACCCTGACACACACACAAACACACCCTGACACACACACACAAACACACCCTGACACACACACACACACACACAAACACACCCTGACACACACACCCTGACACACTCACACCCTGACACACACACACCCTGACACACACACACACACACACTCACACCTCACACACACACCCTGACACAAACACACCCTGACACACACACAAACACACACACAAACACACCCTGTCACACACACACACACTGACACACAAACACACACACACACAAACACACCCTGACACACACACACACACAAACACACCCTGACACACACACACAAACACACCCTGACACACACACACACACAAACACACCCTGACACACACACACACACACACAAACACACCCTGACACACACACACACACAAACACACCCTGACACACACACACACACACACACAAACACACCCTGACACACACACACACACACAAACACACCCTGACACACACACAAACACACCCTGACACACACACACACAAACACACCCTGACACACACACACACACACACAAACACACCCTGACACACACACACACACACACACACACAAACACACCCTGACACACACACACACACAAACACACCCTGACACACACACACACAAACACACCCTGACACACACACACACACAAACACACCCTGACACACACACACACAAAAACACACCCTGACACACACACGCACAAACACACACACGTACCTCCTGTCGTCGCTGCTCCTTCTTGAGCTGAGCGATCTCTCTGTTCCTCTTGGCTTCCACCATCCTCCTTCTCAGCTGCTCCTCCTTCATCTGCTTCATCAGCGCCACCTGGGGACCGGAGGAAGAACTGCACTTAGCTGAAGCGAACCCTCAAACTTGCTTACATACTTCTCAGGGAGCATAGGCCATCGATGACTGTGGGGGGAATACCCTGACATAGGGCTATAAACATTGCAGATAGAATGCCAAGAGTGTGTAAAGCTGTCATCAAGGCAAAGGGTGGCTATTTTGAAGAATCTCAAATATAACATATATTTTGATTTGTTAAACACTTTTGTTTACTACTTGATTCCATATGTGATATTTCATAGTTTTGATGTCTTCACTGTTATTCTACAATGTAGAAAATAGTAAAAATGAAGAAAAACCCTTGAATGAGTAGGTGTGTCCAGACTTTGGACTGGTACTGTATATAGTTGACACAATTCTCTGCCTCCTACCCCCTTCTCCTCCTCCTCCTCCTCCTCCTCCTACCCCCTTCTTCTCCTCCTCCTCCTCCTTCTCTCCCTCTCCCTCTCTTTGTCCTCCCCTCTTCCCTCCTCTCCTCTGCTCTGCCCTCCTCCTCCTCCTCTTCCTCACCTTGGCTTTCTTCATATCGTTGACCTCCTGCTGTAGTTTCTTCAGCTCTCGTTCATAGCGTCCCTGGTTCTTCAGTAGCCTAGCGTGTTCCTTCTGAGCCGCCTGTAGCTTCATCAGGTCTCTGTTCATCTCCTTTAGCCTCTTCTCATAATCTGACTTGATCCTGCTAGCCTTCTCCTCCGTGTAGTTCTCCATGGACACTAGAAAGGAGAGGAGAGAGAGTGATGCTTATTAAAAGAGGTAGAGCTGAAATTGACTACAGTACGTACAGGTTACCGCAAATATCAGGAAACACTTCAGTAAATGAGGGATACAAAGTATATTGAAAGCAGGTGATTCCACATTAACATCTTAGGGTCATGTATAAAAATGCCCATGTGCCCATTATTTTGGCTACCTTGGCTAGAAGAGATCTCAGTGACTTTGAAAGAGAGGTCTCAACGGAGCACAGGGGGTTTAAAGGCTGTGTGTGTGTGTGTGTGTGTGTGTGTGTGTGTGTGTGTGTGTGTGTGTGTGTGTGTGTGTGTGTGTGTCTCAGTCACCAGATCTCAACCCAATTGAACACGTATGGGAGATTCTGGAGCAGCGCCTGAGACAGCGTTTTCCACCACCATCAACAAAACACCAAATAATGGAATTTCTTGTGGAAGAACGGTGTCTCATCCCTCCAATGGAGTTCCAGACACTTGTAGAATCTATGCCAAGGTGCACTGAAGCTGTTCTGGCTCGTGGTGGCCCAGTGCCCTATTAAGAGACTTTGTTACTAATAAAGTGCTGCTCTACCTTCTTAACAGCACTGTCAACAAGGCAGGTCCTACAGGCCTGGACTACTGTTCAGGTCAGGTGCAACAAAGAGGAACTTAGGAAAATTGCAATTGTCTCAGAACAGGGCAGCACGGCTGGTCCTTGGATGTACACAGAGAGCAAACATTAATAATATGCATGTCAATCTCTCTCAAAGTAGAGGCGAGATAGACCTCATCACTACTTCTATTTATGAGAGGTACTGACATGTTGAAAGCACAGAGCTGTCTGTCTAAACTACTGGCACACAGCTCAGACAACCATGTATACCCCACAAGACATGCCACCAGAGCAGAACAGTCTATGGGAGGTGCACAGTACTACATAGAGCCATGACTACATGGAACTCTATTCCACATCAAGTAACTGATGCAAACAGTAAAAGTATATTTAAAAACAAATAAAACTACACCTTATGGAACAGCGGGGACTGTGAAACAACACAAACATAGGCACAGACACATGCATACATACACATGATAACATACACACTATACACACACGTACACATGATAACATACACACTATACACACACGTACACATGGATTTAGTGTTGTAGATATGTGTTAGTGGAGTAGGGGCCTGAGGGCACACACTTAGTGTGTTGTGAATTATGTAATGAATGTACTGTAATGTTTTTTTAAATGGTATAACTGCCTTCATTTAGCTGGACCCCAGGAACAGTAGCTGCTAGCGAACGGGGATCCATAATAAATACAAATGGTGGTGTTTCCTTTATTTTGGCATTTACCTGTATCTATGTTGTGCTACAGCTGTGTCTTCCCCTACAACAATCACTCACTGATGTTGGGCAGTATGTACAGTACACTCTGTATGCCTACATTACCCATAACCCACTGAGGTTGTGTAGTACTCTGTCTCTCTACAGCTGTGTGTCTCTGTGACTTCGTGCCTACATTACCCATAACCCACCGAGGTTGTGTAGTACTCTGTCCATCTCCAGCTGTGTGTCTCTGTGACTTCGTGCCTACATTACCCATAACTCACTGAGGTTGTGTAGTATTCTGTCTCTCTCCAGCTGTGTGTCTCTGTGACTGTATGCCTACATTACCCATAACCCACTGAGGTTGTGTAGTATTCTGTCTCTCTCCAGCTGTGTGTCTCTGTGACGACGTGCCTACATTACCCATAACTCACTGAGGTTGTGTAGTATTCTGTCTCTCTCCAGCTGTGTGTCTCTGTGACTGTATGCCTACATTACCCATAACTCACTGAGGTATTTGTATTTGAATTTATTATGGATCCCTATTAGCTGCTGCCAAGTTTATACAATTTTAAAAACATTACAATACATTCACAGATTTCACAACACACTGTGTGCCCTCAGGCCCCTACTCCAACACTACCACACATCTACAGTACTAAATCCATGTGTATGTGTGTGTATAGTGCATATGTTATCGTGTGTGTGTGTGTGTGTGTGTCTGTGCCTATGTTTGTGTTGCTTTACAGTCCCCGTTGTTCTATCTGTTTTTAAATCTACTGCTTGTATTAGTTACCTGATGTGGAATAGAGTTCCATGTATTCATGGCTCTATGTAGTACTGTGCACCTCCCATAGACTGTTCTGGACTTGGGGACTGTGAAGAGACCTCTGGTGGCATGTCTTGTGGGGTATTCATGGGTGTCTGAGCTGTGTGCCAGTAGTTTAGACAGACAGCTCAGTGCTTTCAACTTGTCAATACTTCTCACAAATAAAAGTAGCGATACAGTCAATCTCTCCTCCACTTTGAGCCAGGAGAAAGTGACATGCATATTATTAATATTTGCTCTCTGTGTACATCCAAGGGCCAGCCATGCTGCCCTGTTCTGAACCAATTGTAATTTTCCAAAGTCCTTTTTTTGTGGCACTTGACCACACAACTGAACAGTAGTCTAGGTGTGACAAAACTAGGGCCTGTAAGACATGCCTTGTTGACAGTGTTTTTAAGAAGGCAGAGCAGCGCTTTATTATGGACAGACTTCTCCCCATCTTAGCTACTGTTGTATCAATATGTTTTGGCCATGACAGTTTACAATCTAGGGTTATTCCAAGCAGTTTAGTCATCTCAACTTGCAACTTTAGTCATCTCAATTTCCACATTATTTATTACAATATTTAGTTGAGGTTAAGGGTTTAGTGAATGTTTTGTCCCAAATACAATGCTTTTAGATTTTGAAATATTTAGGGATAACTTAGTACTCTGTCCTTCTCCAGCTGTGTGTCTCTGTGACTGTTTGCCTACATTACCCATAACTCACTGAGGTTGTGTTGTACTCTGTCTCTCTCCAGCTGTGTGTCTCTGTGACTGCGTGCCTACATTACCCATAACTCACTGAGGTTGTGTAGTACTGTCTCTCTCCAGCTGTGTGTCTCTGTGACTGCGTGCCTACATTACCCATAACTCACTGAGGTTGTGTAGTACTCTGTCTCTCTCCAGCTGTGTGTCTCTGTGACTGCGTGCCTACATTACCCATAACTCACTGAGGTTGTGTAGTACTCTGTCTCTCTCCAGCTGTGTGTCTCTGTGACTGCGTGCCTACATTACCCATAACTCACTGAGGTTGTGTAGTACTCTGTCTCTCTCCAGCTGTGTGTCTCTGTGACTGCGTGCCTACATTACCCATAACTCACTGAGGTTGTGTAGTACTCTGTCTCTCTCCAGCTGTGTGTCTCTGTGACTGCGTGCCTACATTACCCATAACTCACTGAGGTTGTGTAGTACTCTGTCTCTCTCCAGCTGTGTGTCTCTGTGACTGCGTGCCTACATTACCCATAACTCACTGAGGTTGTGTAGTACTCTGTCTCTCTCCAGCTGTGTGTCTCGTATTTTGTTCTGCAGCAGGACGAGTTTCTCTTCATACTGTAGTTTGAGCTGCAGCAGTCTCTTCTGACTGTTCTCCAGCTCATCGATTAACTTCTGCTTGATCTCAATCTCACACGTCAGGTCGGCCAGATCCGCCTGGAAGTTAGCTGCAGGGGGTTAGAGGTCAGAGGGCACAGAGAGGTCAAGGGTCAAGAGGTGAAAGGTGAAAACTGTGGCTATCAGACAGACATGTTATAGTAGAGTGGGGCAGTTGGGGATTTCAGTTGCTACCTAGGAAATACTGTAGCATACAGCCAAACATAGGACAATTTGGTACTTTCATTAGGTTAATGATGAAACCTATTCAATCCTGCCCCAAACTGCGGTACACAAGTGCAGAGGTGTTAATTTGGAATTGAGGAAATTTCTGCCACTCTTTGGGTAGTGTCATAGTTATCTTTCACTCACCTTTCTCATCAGAGTCTGAGTCCACCAGACTCTCATCACTGTCAAACTCATCTTCATCCCTCTCCTCCTCCTCCTCCTCCTCATCACACCCACTCTCCTCCTCCTGCAGAGGGGACATCCCGTCCTCTGTGTAGTTCTCTTTAGAGTCCATCTGTCCGTCCGGTCCGTCCTGTCCATTCTGTCCGTCCGGTCCGTCCTGTCCGTTCTGTCCGTTCTGTCCGGTCTGTCCGTCCTGTCCGTTCACATGAGAGGGAAGCTTCACTTGTTTCTTCAACCCCTTCTCCTTCTCTGGGCTGTAGGTAGAATATATGACCTGGCGTCAGACTGGGACACACACAGAAGGCACCGCACATAACAGCTGTGACCCAATAAGCAGCTTTAGTTAATTGTCCCATCACCATATGAATCTATTACAAATATGGATGACCATGTATTAGACCTGTATGGGCCTCTGATTTGATTTGGGACTCAACCAATAATCACCCATTTTGTTTTGGGACTGTTGCCAAGTGGATATGGAGAACACAGTTATTAGCAGAGACCTCTCTCCATCTTCCCCTCCCTCTCTCCCTGATTACAAGTTAATTAGCCTGTTTTAACCTGTCACTTTGTCCCCGCTCCTCTCTCTCATTACATGAAAGTAGTCAGAGTGAGTACCGCTCTCATTACATGGCAGTAGTCAGAGTGAGTACCTCTCTCATGACATGGCAGTAGTCAGTGAGTACCTCTCTCATGCCATGGCAGTAGTCCGTGAGTACCTCTCTCATTACCTGGCAGTAGTCAGTGAGTACCTCTCTCATTACATCGCAGTAGTCAGAGTGAGTACCTCTCTCATGACATGGCAGTAGTCAGTGAGTACCTCTCTCATTACATGGCAGTAGTCAGTGAGTACCTCTCTCATTACATGGCAGTAGTCAGTGACTACCTCTCTCATTACATGGCAGCAGTCAGAGTGAGTACCTCTCATTAAATGGCAGTAGTCAGTGAGTACCTCTCTCATTACATGGCAGTAGTCAGTGAGTACCTCTCTCATTACATGGCAGTAGTCAGTGAGTACCTCTCATTAAATGGTAGTAGTCAGTGAGTACCTCTCTCATTACATGACAGTAGTCAGTGAGTACCTCTCATTAAATGGCAGTAGTCAGTGAGTACCTCTCTCATTACATGACAGTAGTCAGTGAGTACCTCTCATTAAATGGCAGTAGTCAGTGAGTACCTCTCATTACATGCCAGTACTCAGTGAGTACCTCTCTCATTAAATGGCAGTAGTCAGTGAGTACCTCTCATTACATGGCAGTAGTCAGTGAGTACCTCTCTCATTACATGGCAGTAGTCAGTGAGTAAGAGTTGCTTGTCTCAGTTCCAACATCACCACTAGGGCTGTGGCGGTCATGACATTTCGTCAGCCAGTGTTTGTCAAGCAAATAACTGTCGGTCTCACGGTAATTGACCGTTAATTAACATAAACACATTTAGCATCTCCTGGTTTCCACACATTGCCTACAAGCCACTGGTGCAGACCTTTGGAACATCTACATTTTAAAAAGTCTAATAAATCCATGTAATAAAGCCTACACCTTCACAATAAATCCATTATTTATTTTAGACAGGTCTAAAGAAACATGATATGAAGAAAATGTAGTCTATTTCAGAAGAACTGAATAGCATATTCTGAGTTGTCCTTATGTTAGGTCCTGATCTGGCTATGCAAAACGGCTGTGGGCTACAATAGTTAATTTAGCAGACACGATTTGGTTAGAATTCCGTGGCATTATTTTATATTATGAAGAATACATTTGAACAAAGCTGAATAAAATAGAAAGGATGTTTTCTCCAAACGATTTGAGGGAGTGAACACATGTGCTATTGTGTTTTGAGCGGTTAACAAACAAATAGGTATTCCTATATGCTTCATTTAGAGTTATTGATGTAACTTTAGTTGTTCTACAAACGTTGGGCTATATGTTTTGATTTTGAATACATTGTAAGGCTGCATGATGAGACTAATGATGATTAGAAAACAGTAGTTTGAAAGGCATGAGCTCTGCTTTGTTTTTTTACGCAGGCTGTAGGCAATATATCAGTCACTCATTCACAATTTGACAAGCACTTGATAATGCCTAGAATTTTCACGCCGGCATTCCCTTTGTGTGGCCATAACGCACCCTAAAAAAAATCCATGCCTAATGCGGCCAGTGGCCGTTGTGCGCTTCTCCCTGAATGTTGCACACTCCATCACATGGCTCAGGTCTTTCTCACAGGCTACAAGTGAAGACAGACACATCGGGGATGCAACTGCGCGCGTCCTCATCCAATTCCGAGGTGCATATTGAAGATATTGGAAGCACTGTCCACATTTACTTTTCGTCAGCCAACAATATGAGTAGGCCTAAAGAACAGCAAAAGCACTAGCCTATGTCAATCTACTATCCCCCATAGTACAAAAGTCAACTTATTCTATTCTGTGCGAGAAATAAATATTCCAAACATAGTCTGAGACAGTTGTGGGATGCAATAGATCCCAAATTAATACAACCACTAGCATCACAAAAAACATTTTTACTTAATGTGGCTGACTCAACAGATCCGAACATTTAGCTTAAAATGTTGATAAACTATTTGGCCGAATGTTCCATTAGCGGGAAAACACCATTATCAAAAGTAACTGCAAATGCTATTATGCATGTAATGCTTTTATTATAAAGGTGCATTTTTATGCTGAAAATGTTCTTCCCCAAACTTGAAACTCACGCGCTGCTTATGTATGCCAGTTAGGCTCTACACCTCTTATAAAGCAGATTAATGTGCTTCATAAGAAGTTATTTGGCCACTTTAGTTGTGATACAAACCTTATTCAAACATATAGGCCTATGGACTAGGCTACATGAGGTGTGCGACTATGATTAGAAAAAGTTGCAAAAAAAGGCATTGTTTCTTATGCTGGGCTTCATTCACAAGTGATAGGCTAATATTGTCACCGGTCAGACTATTCTTGATTTAATCTTGTCTTTACATATACTAAATATTATGTCTGAAATTTGTTTTGATTTAGAATGGATCATTATCATGCACCTGTCTCGAAACAGGGTCAGCAGGGGAAAAATACATGTCATCTATGCACTTAAATAGCGAATGGAGGACACTTTTCCCGTGTGGTTTATTTTCATGCCGGCCAGGTAGGCTATGCTCCTGTTGTAAAGATAAGCAATGTGCTTAATAATAGGAAAGTTGAGAAATAAATATAGTAGGCTTAGCCTATAGAAAGCTGATCCTCCTATTTTTAGTAGAGGCCATCACTCTATTTTCTCACGCAATTGCATAGCCTATAGAAATGTTGCGCAACAGGAGCTCATGGGCTCTCATGAAATGTTTGATTAGATTTCCCATTACATTTGCATTTATGTCAGAGTGATTAGATGGACAATAGAGTGCTGAGTACCAGGCAGTTAGCAAGATTGGTAGACTCCTAATGACCAGCATCAGAGCTTGGAGAAGCCGAATTACCGTGACTAAAAGGTCACGTGGAATTTGACTGCCTTCATGACTCTTGACCGCCGATGTGGCGGGAATACGGTCACCGCAACAGCACTAATCACTACCCTACACTACCATCCTGGCCCCATTCCAATCCCATTTACTAGCTGAATAGAAATGGGATTGAGCCCAATCCTGTTCCCTCTAATGCTGTCAACAGTAGTCTCCTCTCTTCTCCTCTCCCTCCCCTGTTCTCGTCCTCTCACCTCATCCTCCTCTGTCTCCTCTCCTTCTTCTTCAGGCTCTCAATGTCCATCTTGGCTCGGCGAATTACGTCCGTCATCTCCGCCTCCATTGACAGGGAATGGGGAGAGGAGCCTAAAGGGTGTGGCCCGAGGGTGGAGCTATGGGAGGAGGAAGGGAACGGCGAGCGGGAAGAGAGACGGGTCACACTGCGACGAAGACACTCGTTCATCGCCTCGCTCTCCAGGAGCTTGGATCTGAGAGGAGGGGAAAAGAGGGGGAAGAGGAGGGTGGGGAGAAAGAGAGAGAAAGAGAGAGAGAGCGAGAGAGAGATAAAGAGCGAGAGAAAGAGAGAGATAAAGACAAACAGATGTCATTAGTCAAACTTTACAGTTACCGCCTCCATCACCTCATGTTTCAGAATGATAGTGCACGGCCCCATGTCGCAAGGATCTGTACACAATTCCTGGATGCTGAAAATGTCCCAGTTTTTCCATGGCCTGCATACTCAGACATGTCACCCATTGAGCATGTTTGGGATGCTCTGGGTCCACGCGTACGACAGCGTGTTCCAGTTCCCGCCAATATCCAGCAACTTCGGGCAGCCATTGAAGAGGAGTGGGACAGCATTCCACAGGCCACAATCAACAGCCTGATCAACTCTATATGAAGGAGATGTGTTGCATTGCATGAGACAAATGGTGGTCACCCCAGATACTGACTGGTTTTCTGATCCAACCTTTTTTTAAAGATATTTGTGACCAACAGATGCATGTCTGTATTCCCAGTAATGTGAAATCAATAGATTAGGACCAAATTAATTTATTTCACTTGACTGATTTCCTTGAACTGTAACTCAGTAAAATATTTTAAATTGTTGCATGTTAAGTTTATATTTTTGTTCAGTGTAGAACAACAACAATAAAACTATGAACTGAAGTAGAGTAACAGCAAAACATAAACTCAATGAATTGCTTTACCCTTTGACCTCCATAATGATGTCTTACGGTCCAGTCCCAGAGAAACAGTGGCTATAGAGTCAGACCCAGACATTATAGTCCCAGTGGAGTTATAACCCCTAACAGACTCTTACCTGAGCTCCTCAACCTCTCTGATGTAGTTCTGGATCAGAGCACCAATCTCCTCGTTGCCCTCACCTAGAGGTCAGAAGGTCAGAGTTCACAGAGAGACATAAGCGGTTAACACTTCTTAACTACATGCAATGGTCTGTGTCAGAAAATGTTACTAGCTGTCAAATCCTTGTTACCTCATTTCCTCTCAAAGCTCATCGGAGGAGAAGGTCTGAGGAAGGGACCTTGGATCCTCTCCTCCAATGAGCTTTGAGAGGGAGGTGTAGAAATGAAGTAAAGAAGGACGGGGGAAGCAAGGATCTGAGTTTTCAGACAGCTACAATCTTCAACCACCATTGGACAGTGTGTGTGTTGTCTCTCTTGGTCTTACCTGACTTGGCGAGGAGCGTGCTGACGTCGTTGGCGAGGAGCGTGGTGACGCGTGTGTTGAGGTGGTCGATGGTCTCCTGCATAGCTTTGACTCTCATGCGTTGCGTGTCGTTCTCTCTCTGTAACATAGAGTTTTCCTGGAACAGATCACTGAAGCCCTCCACGCAGTCCTCACCCATCACACGCTGACCCTGGGGAGGAGGCAATACACATACAGGAAGATATTATCTCAGCCAATGAACATACAGAACAATGCCATTTCATCCAATCAACAAACATGATATTGATTTTTATATCACATCAAGCATTTTGTTGGTAAAAAAATTCAATTTTCCATTTTATTTTTGTACTCACTGGACGCCAACACCTCAGCCAATCATAAATCAGACTACTTTACTGCAGCCAATCACAGGGGAGACAACTTCCTTTCAGCCAATCACATGCTCCATTAGTCTCGGATCCCTCCCTCCTTCTATCCCGCCTTCCTTCCTTCCTTCCTTCCTTCCTCCCTCCCTCCCTCCCTCCCTCACTTCCTCCCTCCATCCTTCCCTCCTTCTCTCCTCACCCCTTTATACTCCATCAGTTCCATCTGTAGCCTGGCGATCTCAGCCCTGAGAGCAGATATCTGCTGACTGGTCTTGTCCTGGTTCACCATCACCTTGTTCTTGATGTTCCTGGCTCTATTAGCATACTTCAGTGTGTTCAGGGTCTCCATGAAGTCCCGGTCAGATGGACTCACACACGCTATCATCACCGTACGACTGGAGAGGAGAGGGAAAACATTACAGACGTTATAAAGACTGGTGAGGCACAGGCCTCTGTGTGTGTGTGTGTGTGTGTGTGTGTGTGTGTGTGTGTGTGTGTGTGTGTGTGTGTGTGTGTGTGTGTGTGTGTGTGTGTGTGTGTGTGTGTGTGTGTGTGTGTGTGTGTGTGTGTGTGTGTGTGTGTGTGTGTGTGTGTGTGTGTGTGTGTGTGTGTGTGTGTGTGTGTGTGTGTTACCTGTTTCCTCCCAGTGAGTCCTGTAGAAGACGTGTCAGTTTAGAGTCTCTGTATGGAACATGGCCTCCTTTCTTAGCCTGGTCCCCCAGAGCACTGATCACATTCCCCAAGGCCAGCTAGAACACACACACACACACACACACACACACACACACACACACACACACACACATCATCGTCATGATCAAGTTTCTCAGCACCAGGGAAAACACACACATCATCATCACGTAGTGTACTCCTCACCAGTCCACAGTTGATGGATATGCCTTCTCGTGCCCTCTCTCCTGTCGCTCCGGTGCGTTTCAGTCTCTCTGATCCAGCCAAGTCCACAAAGTGAAACTTGGCCATCAGAGTCTCGTATTCAGGCTTGGCTATAGACCCTCCATCTCCTCCTCCTACTCCGTTCAGCTCTGCGTTCACCTCTCCGTTCACTCCTCCATTCACTCCTCCATTCACTCCTCCATTCACTCCTCCATTCACTCCTCCATTCACTCCTCCATTCACTCCTCCATTCACTCCTCCATTCACTCCTCCATTCTCCTGGAGACAGACAGACAGACAGACAGACAGACAGACAGACAGACAGACAGACAGACAGACAGACAGACAGACAGACAGACAGACAGATAGAGAAGATAGAGAAGATAGAGAAGATAGAGAAGATAGAGAGAGAGAGAGAATACAGTGACAACAGTTATCACCATGTTTTATTACTACTGTATAACTGTTCTGACTTTCATCTTTCAGCTTTTACCCTCTTCTACCTCTACTTTGTCTCTTTCTGTCTCTCCCTCCTTCTCTCCCTCCCTCCCTCCTCTCTCCTTCCCTCCATCCCTCCCTCCCTACTCCCTCCCTCCCTCCTCCCCTCCTCCCTCCCTTCCTCCCTACCTCAGTTTGTTGGCAGACTCTCATCTGACAGAGGTTGATGGTGAAGATGGCGTGAGACCTGGAACTGAATGCATTCATGTGTGTACTGGCCGTGGTGCGGGACAGCGCTCCCAGCTTCAGACATTCTAACAGCTGGAAAACACCACACGCAAGTACCCCGTCAAAACTGAAACACACACACAGACACTTATTGTTCGTGCTATACACACACACCTCTTTCTCA